>NC_133666.1:155594239-155621397 GCF_037893015.1 Macrotis lagotis
TATAAAATACACTGGAGTAAAACACAGTCTAAGCGTCCAGTCAGCTCCACTGTTGAATTTTCTGAGAAAACAAACTACAGGCTCCATGAAACACTTAGCAGAGCTCAATTACTATTCGATTTCACTTGCTCACCAGAAATGGTTTTCTAAACCAATGTTTAATCTTTTATCTGATAAAGGTTTATCTGATAGAGTTTTAGAACTGCTTTGCAAAGGATACATTCTCCTTAAGGAGCTTGGTGGGTGACCATAAGTGTCTTTTGAATTCATTTAAAAGGATGTTATTTATGAGACCTGATTTTCTGTACCCTTAAATTCAATAGCCTTCAAATCCAGAACAAACCTGGAGAAGGTTTTTTGTTTGTCTTGCTTGTTTTGTTTTGTTCTTTTAAAAACTTCTCTAAGAAGCAAGTCAAGGTGGGGGGATTATTTGTTAGATTATTGGGTTTGGGTTTTTTTTAAGTAGTCATAATTTGTTCACTTTCCCCCTAGCGATAGTCATAATTTACTTTCCCCTGAACAATATAATCAAATTTATATATCCTGACACAAGCCTAATTCCCATTTTACAATGGAAACTATGGATTCGGAGACTTTTCAAGCATCTGTTAAATGAATATTTGTTTTTTACAACGAATTAAGAAGTTTCAGGTAAGGTGCCTGGAGAAATACCAATTTACAAAATATAATTGAAAAAGAGCTAGGAACAAGGTATTCAAACTTTTCTTCTACAGGAGAAAGGAAAAGCAAATAGTAATTTAAGGGAATGTTGATTTTAAAAATCTTATAGCCCTTTGCATTTGAGAACCTCTAAACTTATTCTTAATATTATGTTAATTAATATTAGGTCACAGCGGTGTATTTAATATTTGTTAGATCCATAAACAGAAGATGTAACTTAATCAGAACTTCTGAGACCAACAAAAAGAAACTGATGTAAATCAATATCCATTTTTGGTCATACCCTTAAAATTTCCTTCAAACCTCAAAATGCTTTTAAAATTTGTCTATCCAGGAATCGTGACTAAATTGGTTCTGACAGTTAAGCTGATATGACATATAAACCTGAGAGGTAAGAAAATGCTTTTTATATTAAATTACTAAAGTCATACGTTTCATCAGACCAAAAAAAAAGGATAATAAACTTTGGGATATTATTGACGCTACCAAGACCTGCAAGGCTACCGAAGGTGAGTGCTGGCAGCCCTATTTGAGGAAACGAACACTTTAAGGTTGCCTGGCTCTTCTGAGAAACCGGCATTTTTCTCCTCTCTCTTCTTTTTTTAAATGATGAAGTTCAAAATAATGCCCTGCCCATTGCGTTTGTCACAGTTTAAATATAAGGGGGGGGGGGGGGAGCATTCTCAGAAATGTCTAAAAAAAAGGCGGTTGCTTTCATCTCATTGCTATCTCGAGATCCCGAAATAAAGTGCCCGTACCACTAACCCCAAGGATTTTGCGAGACAAGCCCGAATTTCCACCTTTCCCATGATAGCGGAGAGGGGGCATTAAATCGAGCACCACGCTCCCCGAACTCATTCGCGGCCCTCAATTCCTCGATTCCTCGGGCTTGGGTGCAAGTGTCAAGCCTTACTCCCTCTTCTTCTCCGGACCCGCTCTAAGCCCATCTCCCGACTCCTATGTCTTTGTCCCCGCAAAGTCCTGGAGACGGGGTTCTTGCCTTGTCCCGAATACTCCCTTGTCCACCTTGGAAGCGATCGTCCCTTTGGACGAGTGAGTGGAGGGAAAGGAAACCCTAAGAGAGTGCCCGGTTCCTCAGCGCTCACCACCCCCCCGTCCCGTGCCAGAAAACTTCTACAAGAGCATGACCAGGGAGCCAGGGAAGTGGGGGAGCCGGGCAATTCCCATCCTCTCCTCCCAGCCCGTTTTAGCCCAGCGCTCCCTCCGGCCGCCGGACTGGCCCTTCGGGAGCGGGAGAAGGGGAGGGGTCAGAGAGGCGCTACATACGGTTATTGGGGTCGCTGGTGTGCTGGTTGAGGGGTATGATCTCCATGCGCTGCTGTCCGTACAGGTAATAGTCCAGCTCCTCGGCTGTGCAGCGGAGGCCGGGGCCCCCCCTGTCGCCGGCGGCCGCTCCACTGCCGCACTTGGAGCCCGAGCCCGAGCAGGAGCCGGCGCACAAGTCCTTGCCCTGCAGAGCCGCCGAGGGCAGCACCTCGGAGCTGGAGAGCGGCGCAAAGACCGGGAGCTGGGCCACGGGCAGGCCGGCCAGGCCGGCCAGGGAGGCGGCCGCGGCCGCGGAGGCGGCGCCGCACGAAGAGGCCGAGGCTGCGCTCGAGGTGGCCGAGGAGGCCGGAGTGGAGGAGGCGGAGGAGGCCGAGGAGGAGAGGGAGGCGGGGCGCGGGCGGAAGCCGTCGGCCCCGGGCTCGGCGCGCTCGGGCGCGGGGGGGCGGCAGGGGCAGCGGCGGCGGCTGGCCCAGGACCGGGCCGCCGCCGCCGCCCTTGAGCGGGGCGCTCTGCGGGAAGAGCTGCTGCCAGTGCTGCAAGTAGGCTGGGTCCACTTTCAGGAAGGACGACCCTCCGGGCTCCCTGGGCTTGAGCATGTCGGACGCCTGGAGTTGGGGGGAGAGGGGCGGGGAGGGGGAGAGAAGAGTCAGCCGAGGTTAGGGGGAGCGGTCAGACCCGGGGAAGGATGGTCCGAGCAGCCGCT
Source organism: Macrotis lagotis (assembly GCF_037893015.1). Classification (NCBI taxonomy): domain Eukaryota; kingdom Metazoa; phylum Chordata; class Mammalia; order Peramelemorphia; family Peramelidae; genus Macrotis; species Macrotis lagotis. Next base: position 155,596,911 of record NC_133666.1, read on the forward strand.
GGGGAGGAGAGGAGGAGGAGGGAGGAGGAGAGAGCCGCGGCTAGGTGCCGTCCCCAGCCCAGCCCCGGCCAGCCCCGGCCAGCCCCGGCCAGCCCCGGCCAGCCCCAGAAGGGAGGACGCAGGCTCCTCGGGCTCCGGGAGGGGAGAGCCCAGGCTTCCAGAGTTCTGGGGAGAATCTTCCCTAACTATCCAGCCTCTCCGGCAGCCTCCCTCCCCATTCCCTCAACCCCCCCACCCCCCACCCCCGGGTTTCATCGCCAACTCCGAAGCCACACAAAGTTTGCTTCCAAATAGCGGAGCGAAGAAGGAAACCTAATTTCTAATTGGTGGAGTTCTTCAGACCATCCTCACCCTCCTGGGTGCCCTCCAAACTCTCTCCTGGGCTGAACCCTTCCCTCTCTCCTCACCCCATACCCCGCATCCCCCCGACTCGGAGGGAAGAAGCTGAGTTTCAGGAACACTTCACCCTCACCAAAGAGCGAGCCTTCGGCCAGGTACCAGAACCACCGCAACTCAGCAACTTGGGATCATTCAACACCCAGCTCAGGAAAAAAGGGAGTCTCCTTCCCACTCCCATTATTCTCCCATCACCTCCCCACCTCACGACATCCCCACACACACCACCACCACCATCCTCTACGCTTTTCTCCCAAGGGACCATTCCAGAATTTCAGCCTTTACACCCCTCCCCCACCCCTTACCTGGGAATCAAGGGGTGCAGGACTTGGAGTGGAGAGCTGGAGGGAGACGCTGTGTGCGCGTGTATATGTGTGTGTGTGTGTGTGTGTGTGTGTGTGTGTGTGTGTGTGTGTGTGTGATTACATGCCCCAGAGCAGTCTGAAGATCGCGAGTCGCCAGGGCAAAGAAGAGGAATGTGAGGGTGATCAAAGGGTAAAGGATCCTGGAAGCCAGCGGAGGGAGCAGTCGGAACTCTGAGCTGGAGGTGACTGGGACAGATCCCGGCAGCCCAGACCCGCCGTGGGGCTGCGCTTGGCAGCCACGTCCCGGCTCTTCTGCCTTGCTCTCTGGCAGCCTCCCTGGTGAACACGTGGTTTTTACGACAGCACAAAATACAAGTGTGTATGTCTGTGTTTGTGTGTGTGTGTGTGTGTGTGTGTGTGTGTGTGCGCGCGCGCGCACACGGGTGTGCGTGTTTTAGTGAAAGAGAAATCAAGATAGAAAGACGCAGACAGAGGCACAAACTACCTACAGAGACAAGACACAGGGAGGAACGAAGAAAGAAAGAGGCGAGATAAGGAGGTTATAACTCGGCAGGATCCAAATGCTAATCTGATGGTCTCTTCCTTACACCACATCTAACATCTTCAATTTTAAAATTTTATTTTATTATTGGCATTTCTTCTGTTAGGAGCCTTTTATTCCTTTATCTAGAAAGAAGAGAAAATTAAGAAACGACAAAGGAATCTTTACATGCCAATGTTTCCGTCCAGGAAGCTGTGAAGACTATGAGGATTTCCTGGGAATCTGTACTGTTCCCTCTTGCCTTCCAAGGCTTCCCTTGAAGTGTTAGAATCATCTTGGTATTTGAGTCAACTTGCATACCCATGCATATTCTCTAAAGGAGAAATCTCGGGAAGAAGTCTATTGGATGGAAGAGGTTGATGTTGCTGAGAGAAATATTTAATAAGTAAATGCAGTTTTGATTTTAGGGTTTAGAAGTCTGGAGACTCAGTTTTCTTCTAAAAGAAGTTGCCCTGGAACTTATATAATGTGAACTTCTTGTCTACAAGGCTTTCTTTTACCTGGAAAAGTTATCAACAACTTTCTCCCCTTTATCTCTGATTTTGTCTGTCTCACCCTTTTCTTGAATTTTTCTTATGGTTTTCTCTTCTCTGGGTCTCTTCTCTCTTGTCTTCCTCAAGCATTTCTTTATTCTTCAGTTGTTTGGACTCATATTTTGGTGGCACGACTGTGCCTTTCCACTTTTGATTTCTTCTACCGTCTGTTCTTTTTGGCTTCTGGAGAGGTCCACTTCCAGAAAGCCAGGAGGAACCACCAATACCTGCTGTTCACAATCTGCAAACGCACTATGATGCGTTCAGGTTGAAAACATGTTCTTTCCTGGAACTTCTCACTCCCCCCCCCCCCCGCCCCCCCACCCCTCCCTTTCTTTTGAACTTTCAGGATTTGGAATAAGAGGATGTCTTCGAAAAGCACCAAACTTTTCTCCTGTTTATTCATTATATTAAGCAGATAAGAAAACAGGCGGTGCAATGTTTATCTTTAAAAAACACACACCAACATAATTATTTGGAATCTTCTATGAGTCCTTTCGTTTCCCACTTTTTGTTCCTTTTGCCATCCTTTCATTCATTCTAGTAGAGCCAGGGGAAAAAGTTGTTGTTTAGATTTTGTCTGCGTTTAACGCAGGACATTTTAACACAAATTTGAACAGAACCCCTTTAAAAATGTTTTGATTGGCGTCATTTTGACAAGGTCATCCGTCATCTGCTGTGTAGATTGATAACACCTAAGCTAAAGGAAACACTGCTAGAGAAAAAAGAAATCCACGATTTTATAGGCTATAAGCTCACCATACAATCTGAGCTGTCTGATCTGCCTCACTTTGTCACATAGAGTGAATTCTCAACCCTTTTCTCAACTAATCTACTCTTAGGACTTCTCAGAAAGTCTCTTTCTCATACTTTCTCTGTCCAGTGCTGAGAAACAAGCAGAAGGGCTGCTTCCAAGCTAGAGAAGAACGCTACTACCTCTCTGGGGTTTAATTTGAATTCTCACATTGTCATTGTAATAACATCAATTCTTCTGCAGCGTTTGCTCCTGTCACTGTGGTCTTTCTGTTTCCCACTCTAAACATGCAAGCACTCTTGCCTTTCTAACCCACATCTTCCCTAAATTCCCCAAAACTCACCCTTTTCTCTGCCAATTCATCATCTTTCAAGGTTTGAGAAGCTTCTGTGACCCCCCCCCCCATCTACTTTAGAATTTTTTGAAATGTGGCCGCCAAGTATCTCTTATCAGAACCAGGAACCTGAAATGATGCCCCATTTTCCCTATCACCTCCATTTCATCCCCAAGATAGCTCCCCACACCTCAACCTTGAAGTCATGCTTCTGGAATAGTGGAACATCCAAGAGGAGACTCCTCTTCTTAGCATTGTAGAAAGGTAAGAGGAGAAAAGAGGTAAGTTGATGTCCCCTGGGTTAGGGATCTACTCTAATGACAATGGGAAATTAAGGTATATTACTTACTCCTGAATTAAGAACTCTGAGAGAGGATGGAGCCTGAGCTTTCTGAGTTCTGGGTCTGGGAAATGAAGTGAAGATAAGCAGGGATAGTTTTGATATGGAAAAAAAGGCAGTTTGTCATCCCCACCACACCTTCACTCCACCCCCTTATATGTAGGGATACCAGTATTGGCATGGTAACAATGGGACCATCCTGACCCATTTCACACAATTACAGAAGCAGATAGATTGAATGACTAGTGGTTAAGAGAATAATAGTAAGTGGAAGAAAGGAAGAAAGTTTGAGAGCAAACCAAAGAAAAAGAGTGAGAATGGGAACAAGACAAAAAAGAGATGAAAGATAAACAACCAGGAGATCAGATTGAAAACATAGAGCATAGAGAGAAAAATCTGCCAGAAAGGAGTAGCCTTTGAAAAATGGGAGGCTGGGGAAGGAGAGGCAGCCAATTCTGTGTCAGTGCATCCCTGGTGTCAGTGCATTCTTACCAGACTAACTACCAGTTGCAGTGTCCTGAGCTGTGAGAAATGGATTGGGAATTCCGAAGGAATGGCTATGACCAGTTAGAATTAGAGTTTGTCTGGGACAAAATACTACTGAATCAGTATCTCACTGCACCAGGCTAAATCAATATTTTCCTGTTGTAAACTTTGAGATTTTGATGCCTTCTGAACCTTGGTTTGGATTCCCACCTAACTTTACCTGTTATTAGACATTTACTTTATAACCATTATTGTTGTTTTTCTCTATCTTCACATTGCATGTAATGGCCACTTTTATCCTCGACCTCCCCTCTTTCATCTCTCTGTGTCTGCCTATGTCTGTTTCTCTCTGTCTCTGTCTCCCTCTATTTTACTCTGGATCTCTCTCTCTCTCTCTCTCTCTCTCTCTCTCTCTCTCTCTCTCTCTCTCTCTCTCTCTCTCTCTCTCTCTCTCTCCCCCCCCCCGTGTGTGTGTATGTGTGTGTGTCTCATCAGCCATCCCTCCCTTCCCCCTACTCCCTTTCCTTTTTCTCCCCACCTCCCAGCCCCATCATTATACAGAGAAAGACGATGGAAACAAATCACTTCACCAGCTCAGGAAGCGATCAAACCTTTATAAAAGTCCATGGCTCCCAAATCAATAGGCGAATATTTGCTGGGAATTTGTTCCAGAGGAATAAATAAGGAGTGTGAGTGTATTAAATGGAAGGGAGGACCTAGTGGTGTTTTTCTTCATTGATTAATGACCTCTAAAATAAAACATGCAGGAAGAGGAGCCAGGATCGATAAATTAACTACCCAAATTCATCATTTTCCCAGGGAAAAAATTAAAATAATCCCTAGGAAGCCAATTCTCCTGTTGTCTGGGTGTTGTGGAAAAGAGCTAGGGGTTGAAAAAGAGAGGGGCCACCCGAGGCAGCTGAAAGGCGGTGAAGTGATTCTGTTGGGGAAAGCCTCTATCTGATTTCATTTGACACGCAATTAAAAAGTTTGCCTTTCATATTAATTAATTTCTCCTGATGAGGGAAGACAAATGGTCTGTTTCCCTTGACAGGAGTCCGATAAAGAATTCAGCAGCTTTTCTCCCTGCCCTAGGCCTCTCTTGGTTCCAGTTTTAAGGTCATGGGTGGCTGAGTTAATAATTCATTAATATAGACATTCTGAAAGGATTTGCAGATTCCTCCTGCAAATTTTTTTTTCCAGGGATGAGGAGAAGGAGAGGAATATAGAATTTAGGAATTAAGAAGAAAAGGAGAAAAGTGAAAAGGGGAAGGAAGGAGAGAGGAAAAAGAGGAAGCATCTTTCTTTGCATCCATGTCAAAAACTTGGTTGAAAATGGGACCTCTAAACTGGACAAGAGAATTCTCCCTCAAATATCCTCTCTTTTTCATTCTTCTAAAAATTCCTTCGAAGAGCAAAGAAACCAACTTGTACACCCACAACAAGCAAGAAAAGAATGAACTGGATTTGTGGGATTTCCTTTATCTGGTTCTCCCCAAAATATTCTTCATAACTTTTAGGGAACTCTGAAATTTCAAATCAAAAGGAAATTTCTCTTGCCAAATGAGGAGCTGGAATTAGCCAAGATCACCTCAGGTTCTCCTAAGAGTTGCCTTAGAAACCAAACAAGAGCTGTCCAGAGTATACTGTTTTCTTTGCAAGAATAATGGCGTGCCAGACTATTGGATTGTTGACCATTTGAAAGGACATTTGTAGAAATGTTAAGAACTACAATTTGAGAGATTTACAGATATTCTTATATTATTCTTATTCAACTGCCTTTCCTTTTTGTAAAAAAAAAAAAACTACACTTGGCTATAAACAGGAAAAGGAAAAAAAAAACCATGGTGAAATAAATAATTATTACACTGAAAAATAGTCATTCCGGATATTTAGGTTTAGGAAGGGATTTAGTACATCAGAGCCACGCTAAAACCAACTAACCATAACTATATAGATATTTGATCAAGTCACCTAATCCTCCTTAAGACAAAACACTGTATGATTTCTCTCTCATCACATTCAACTTAGATCAATGTATGGAAATGGAAACAATGTAAAGACTAACAGACTGTCTTCTGGGGGGGAGAGATTGGGGGAAAATTGTAAAATTAAAAATAAATTAATTAATTTAATTTTTTAAAAAGACAAATCACTGAACTACCTTAGTTTTTCTCTTGGAAAAAATCAAGGATACTGACCTTTGCTCTGGTCTTCCATTACCCATCCTTCTCCTCTCAGAGTATATAATAAGAATCCAGGATCTGAGAGAGGTGAATGAAGTGTCTCATAAAAAGAAACATGTGTTTGCAAATATATGTAAAAAATTCTTTTTAACACTGTATAACTTTTCCATGTCTTTCTTAATGTCCCAACTTAATTAGTCCCACTTTTTCATAAAGTGGGGAAAAAAGATAATGTGAATGACAGATCAGAGGAGACATGAAACATTTTAGTGATTGTAAAAGGGAGATGTATAGAAAAATTAGTACATCAAATAAAGTACATCAAATAAAGAATTACTTTATGATAATGATGTAGGAGTCTTACCAGTTGGCAGTCTAGTTGTCCCATTTGCTGTCAATCTGATGTCCACTGGCCTATATACATGTGGGAGAGTGTTTTTTTTTCTTTTCTTCTTATAGTGAAAGTAAGTTAAAGTGTTGTTTTCTCCATAGACATCCAACATCACAAAACACTGGAGTGAAAAATAAAGTTTTCCTTTATTTTGTTGAACTAAATACTGAACCAGTGATTAGAAACTGATATCAATCTCCCTTCTGACCACTTTTTCTCAGTCTCTGGCAAGATTGTCAGCATTCAGGTCTGGCTGCTCTGGACAGCACCTGTTCCCTTGAATTGTGCTTGAACCCTATAACTCATTTCACCCCAGCCACCCAACAGCTGTCACTCAAACAATGACTTCAAGGCACTACAGACCTGATTTGGATGTGAACTACTGACCTAGAGGTGAAAGGCTCTTCTATTTACCATCTCTGGAGTCACTTAATTCTCCCAGGAAAACCTTTAACTATATATCCTTTGGTTTTGCAAAGTAAGTCTACTATGATTTCCCTCCAAGACCAATTTTTTTTTAAAAAAATCAAACGGTGCTTTTATTTCATGAAGAAATGATGCATAGTCAATTAGTCACTGAAATAACTACTTTGTTAAAAGTTTGACAGGTAAAGGAAAAATAGTAATTGGACAAAAGATGCTCCCCTTATTTAATTATTTTTTTATTTATGGCAATGGGGTTAAGTGATTTGCCTGAGGTCACACAGCTAAGCAATTATATGTGTCTGAGACTGGATTTGAAGTCAGGTCCTCCTGACTCCAGGGCCAGTGCTCTATCCACTATGTCACCTAGCTGGCCCAGATGTTCCTCTCCTCACAAAATCTTGACACTTTCCACTCCCACTCTCTTTCCTTCAATAATTTTTTCATGATTTTAAGAAAGTATTTATTGGTCTGAAAAGTCTTAAGTCAAAAGCAATCAACCATCCTATCAATTAACAGCAATTATTTTCTTTGATACTCTTTGATACTCTCATATAATATTATATGCAAGACACATATTAGGTATTATGAGAGTATCAAAGATGTATGAACTGCTTCTCAAGGAGGTCAAGATGTATTTGAGGAAAAAAGCATAGTCATTAAATTATTAAAATGGTGTCAAGTGAGTGAATAGTATAGGCAGAAAACGTTGAATTCAAAAATCATTATAGACCTAGATGGGCAGGGAATTTATTCCCTGCATAACTTTTGACAAGTTATTTAATCTCTCTGGATATCAGTTTTCTCAACTATAAAAGAATTGGACTAAATATCTCCCTAAGGTCCTTTTCACCTTAAATTCTGATCCCATGATGCTATCATCTCAGAATTTGGATAAATAGAAATGAGAGAGCAAGGAGCTTAATTCTAATTCTTGGGTAAAGTTCCAAAGAACTAACTTTCATAAGAATCATAATGGTTATGTGGCTCACATATATAGTAGAAAAGTCCAGCTCATCTCACACCTGAATGAAACTGAAAACAGGATCCAGTGAACAAATTGTGGTACATGAATGTGATGGAGTATTTTTGTTCTGAAGAAATCATGAATGGGTTGATTTCAGGAAAGGAAAGACTTGCATGAACTGATATTGAGTGAAGTGAGTAGAACCAGGAGAACATTGTACATATTAATGGCAACATTGTATGATGATCACATATGTTGGACCTAGATCTCCTCAGCAGTACAATTATCCTATGATGGAAAATATTGTCCACATTCAGAAAATGAATTATGGAGTCTGAATGCAGATCAAAGCATACTATTTTCCATTTTTAAAATTATGTTTTATGCTTCATTTTTTTACTTTCATGGTTTTTTTGTTCCCTTTTGTTCTGATTTCTTTCACAACATGACTAATATTTTTAATATAGTTTATACATATGTCAAAGGGGAGGGGAAGGGAAAAATGAAGAAGGGAGAAAAAATGTAGAACTAAAAATCTTACCAAAAAATGCTCAAAACTATTCTTTTCATTAGTTGAAATAATAAATAAATTTAAATTTAAAAAAAAAGAATACTAGACCTAAGTTAGAGGACCTGAATTTTAATTTTGTCTCTATCACTTTAACATTTGGGTCATCTTGGGTCACACCTCTTCCCTAGAACCGTTTTCTTATGTGAAAAATGAGTTGATTATAATAATTCTTCTCTAAGATGTCTTGTTCAGTCAGTTTTCAGATGTGTTTGACTCTTTGAGACCCCTTTTGTGATTTTCTTTTTAAAGATACTGGAGTAGATAAAGCAGTCATTTCCTTTTCTAACTCATTTGACAGGTAAGTAAACTGAGGCAAACAGTTAAATGACTTGCCCAGAATCACAAATAGGTAGCAAGTCTCTGAGTCCAGATTTGAACTCAAGAAGAACCCAGCATTTTATCAACTGAGCCTCCTAAGTTGTCCAATATTCCCCCCTTCTTCTAAAACTCTAACTTTTCTTTGTCAGAACAAAAATGTCAGAACTCATTTATCACACTTTAAGAAAGTTCAGGACAATGTATAGTATTAGTATATTCAAAACTTTAAGATTTTTATAGAGAATGCTTTACCCTGAAGTCATAAAATTTTTTATATTTGTGGTTAAAAGTTCACATATGGACCATTGAAGAAAGTGGAAAAGACTGAGAAATGATAGAATAAGGCTTTCTATACAAAGATAGGTGAAGAGCATTAGCTCCTACTAGGTTTATCAATGATTTTTTTAAAAAAACTATTATGTTGGAAAGAAATTTTGAGATGAGAAAAACCCAAGCTATATTCTAGACCTGCTAATGGAACCAAAATAAGGGAGGAAATTAAATAGCACAAAACCCCCATAATTCTTTGGATTTGAAATAGTTAAAAATTTGAAATAATTAAAAATATTATAATGCTATTTTTAGTATACTGCTTAAAATTTATAAAGTTCTACCTAGTAATCCATTATTTACAACCTAAAAACAGAATCCTATATAGCACTATCGCTGTGCTACCTCCCCACTTAGAATTCCCAGATAGACTTATAGAGTTCCCATAGGGATTATTCAAACCTTATTTCAGAAGATATAATCTTGATCTGAAATTGAAAACTCATGAACCTCCATTGATGAGCTTACTTTAATAGCCATTCAAGGAACAACATTAAATCAAGGCAAAGGTATTTAATAAGATAACAGGAAGAATAGTAACTAAAAAACATTCCCTCCATAACTTGGGGCACACTATTCCACAAATACACATATTGGTTTTAAAAGTGGGTATAAACAGAGTAAGGCACATATGTCAAGAATACATATGACCAAGATAACTCAAATCACTACTTCAAGGCCTTCATGTGAATGGATTAATAAAAAAAATCTTTTAAATCATTTATTATGACCCAAGTACTCTGCTAAGTGCAGGAGAGCAAAAACAAAAGCAAAGACCCTCTTTACCTTTAAAGAACTTATCTTCCAGTGAGGTAAACAATAGCTCCCCTGTGATCAGGGAGGAGTGCTTTGTTCCATAAAGTTAGCAAAATGATGGATAGTTTCACAGGGAGTGAATTAACATGCCCCCTCCAGGAAAACTGACAGAATTGATCTGAACAAAAAGTTTATGGTTTCAACCTGGAAGAGAGGTCTGGGGGAAGAAAAATGTTATTAGTGAAGGTATTGAGATAGTTATGTAGGAAGTGGTCAGAGAAAACAGAGAGAGAGAAGTGCATCATGGTTGGGGTTTTCCTGGAATAGTGTTCTGGGAGATGCAATTATTCATCAGAAGTCTAAGACTCCAAGACAAAGTTCCTCCAGATCATAGTCTCTGATATGGATGGAGAGGAGGAAGGGAGTCTTTTCTCTTCTCATAGTATCCTTAGACTGGTCTCCCTTGGATTATTTGGGTCCCTCAACTAGACTCCCTATGTTTATTCTTCCCTGCAGGTTAACTCTAATGCCATGGTTAAATCTCTTGAATTAGTAAAAATAATAGTTGTCATTTAAATAGCACTTTGAGATTTGCACAGTGCTTTTACAAATATCTCAACTCTGTGCTGCCAGATATCATATACCTAGACACATTCCTGTTTCCCTTCAAGGACTTTTTATGTCTTTATCTGTATCTCTGTTCCATAGTAGTTGTAGTGTCTCTTAATGGATGAGAAGATCCGATCTAAGGTGCTATGACCAATAAGAGAAAAGAAGGAAAAAATTCTTTCTCTCTCTCTCCCTACTGCTTTCTAATGGAGATGTGAGGACATACTGACATTCTGTTCCCTGCCTCCAATACTCCCAAGGCTATCAGGCTTAGTTTTTTTAAAGGATATCAAGAACATGGCCTATGTTTAGCTAGAAAATGGCAGTTGTCCTTCCAATTTCATTTGAGAACTTGGTCATACTTTGTAAAGAGTAAGCACGTCTCTACACTCTTTTTTTAGTGTTTTTTTAATAGATATCTTCTACTTCCTCACATCCACCACAGTTATCCTAAGTATTCTTCCCCTCTTTCTCTTAGAGAGTTATCCCAGATGAAAAGTAGTACTTTTTTAGGGAGGAAAAAATCAGCACGATTGAGTGTCTGAAAACATTTTGAAAAAAGGGATGAAAATATATATAACGGGAAACACCTGTGGACTTACCAATTCCATGAAGGGATAAATTAGGGATCTCTTCTCATATTCTTCATTTAAATTCCGCTTCATCTTTATACTTTTGATTTTTTAATGTGTAGTTGTTTTTTCAACTTACTTTGTTATAGTTACTATGTATACTATGTATATTTTCTTCATGGCTCTACTTGCTATACTTTTATCAGTTCATAAAAATCTTCCCATGCTTCTTGGTGTTCATCATATTTTTACAGCTCTGTAATATTCCAAAACATTCATATACCTCAATATTATAACCCAATGGATGTATACTTTGTTTCTAATGTTTAACTATCACAAAAAAGTGATGTTATAAATATTTCAGAGTATATGGACACTTTTTTCTTATTGATAGCATCCTTTGAATATAAAATCATCAATGCAGCCTCTGGTTTAAAATGCATTGACCTTTTTACTCATTCTATTTGTATAATTCCAAATTGCTGTCCAGAATGGTTTTGTCACTTCACAACTCCACCAGCAGGGTGTCAGTAAAACTTTAGGGTTTACTTTTGTCTTATAAAAAGATAAAAAGTGTTCAAGTGATTGTGAACACTTTGTTAACTTTTGAGAACTCTTCATACCTGCATCATTTACCTATTAGGGAATGACTAGTGCACATACCATCTGTGTGTGTGTGTGTGTGTGTGTGTGTGTGTGTGTGTGCACTTTTGAAGAATAGCTAATATCCTTTTATATAACTTCTCCAAAATTTCCACGTTTTATCATTCTTGATAATTTATACTGTATGAGGTGAAACCCCAGAGTTGTTTTAGGGAATGGTTCTATGGGGGGGGGGGTGTAGAAACTTACAAGATAAATATGTTTTATGTTATATATCATGTATCTAATAAGAGTATGCAAAAGATAGATGATAGATAAGAAAACTAGATCTATCTAGTTATGAGATATATTTAATATGAAGATTTTTTGACATTTATTCAAATTCTTATCTTATAATAATTGTTTCTGTTCATATAGAAACTTTTCAGTTTAATGTAAGCAAAGTTATCTATTTTATATTTTGTAATTGCTTTTATTATCTGATGCCCATACTTTGAGATAATTAAGATCTATTTCTTTTTTGATTTTTAAAAAATAATATGATCTTTGATATTAAAGGTCACATATCCATTTGGAATTTATTGTGTGGTGTGGATTAAGGTGTTACTCTACACCTAATTTATGCTTAGACTCTACTTTCCAGGTTTTCCCAGCAGTTTTTTTTATCATATGGGGAATTTTTCCTAGAAAATTTACATTTTCCACTTTATTAAATACTGGGTTATTGAGTTCTATTCTTCCTGCTCCCTTATCTATTCTTTCCTATTGATCTATTTCTATTCTTTAACCAATACCAGATGGTTTTAATGACTGCTACTTTTAAGATATAGTTTGAGGTCTGGAAGTGCTGTTTCCCTCTTTGTCCCTTCTTTTCAACATTTCCCTTAATAATTTATATATTTTGCTTTTCCAAATAAATTTTATTATTTTATCAGGTTTTACAAATTATCCTCCTGAGAATTTGGTATAATGATTGAGTTAATTAATTTTGGCATCATTGTCATTTTTATTATATTGATACAGCCTCACCATTGTTCCTTATTTCTTTAATGAATATTGTATTTGAAGCTTCACAAGTCTTTTGTGTATTTTGAGAGGTCAATTTCCAAATATTTTATGAATTTTACAGTTATTTGATATAGGATTTCTCTTTCTGTTATTTCTTGTGTGTGTGTGTGTGTTTTAATTATTGTATAAAAATTGCAAGTCTTCTGAAGCTATTAATTGTCTCAGTATCTTTGTTCATTCCTTTGGATTTTCCAAGTAAACCATATCATCACAAATAGGGAAAATTCTTTACTTATCTTTATTCCTTCAATTTTTTTCCCCTAGTCTTATTGCTGTTGCTAGCATTTCCAAAACTAGATCATCTAATACATCCTTATATACATCCTTATAAGAGATCCTCATATATTTCTGTTATTTATGATATTTTTGTTATTGTGACATTAAGCTTTTAATTTTAATTTAATTTTTAATTTTTATTTAATTAGTAATTAAACAAAAGTTTTGTGTGACATTAAAAGAGGTCTCTATATGACTGTACTTTGAAGGATTTGGGACCTAAAAGTTTTGTATTTTATCATATACTTTTTCTGTATCTGTTGAGATAATCCTGTGGCTTAGGATATGTTGGATCTTTTTAATCTGAATAATTATATTGTTTTCTTAATGTTGATCCATCCTTGCTTTCCTGGCATAATTCATAATGAATTTGTCATAATTAATTATTTCTTGGATCACAGTAATCTGTTAGGATTTTATTTACAATTTTTGAGTCAATGATTATTACTTATTCTGTTTTCTTTCTGTGTTTTATCTTTCCCATAAAGAATATATCTCTCTTATAAAAGAATTCTGGAAGAGTGTTTTCTTTCTTAATTTTTGAGAATAATTTGGGAAAGATAAGTGCTAATTTTTCTCTAAAAGTTTGATAGAATTTATATGTGTATCTTTCAGGAGCAGGATTTTTTAAAGTCATTCCTTAAAACTAAAATTTATTTCTTTTTCTGAGATTGTATTATTTAAGATCTCTATCTGGTTTTCTGATAGTTTTGATATTTTATATTTTTGATGGTTTCCTCTCTTATTTTGAATATGTTCTCAATTTTTGACCTATAATACATAATATATTTGATTATTATTTTTATATATCTTCTAGTTTTGCTGTGATTGCAACTTGCTCATTTGGTATTTTATTTGTTTTTTTTTTACTTGCTGCTTTTCAATCATGGTCTAATGTTTACAAATTTTATTAGTTTTTTTTTAGGTTTTTGCAAGGCAATGGATTTAAGTGACTTGCCCAAGGTCACACAGCTAGGTAATTAGTAAGTGTCTGAGGCCACATTTTAATTCTGGACCTCCTGACTCCAGGACCGGTACTCTATTCACTCTGCCACCTAGCTGCCCCTAGTTTTTTTCAAAGAAACAGTTTTTAATTTTTACTTATTATTTCTATGGGATTTGTATTTCCATATTTCTATTTCTATTTCCCTTTAAAATATCTCTTCTAATGTTGATTTTTATATGAATATTTAATTCATTTATTCTACCTTTTCCATTTTGCTCGTGTATGTTTGTAAGGATATGACTTTCCCATGAGAATTGCTTTTGCTGCATCTAAGACATTTTTGGTATGATGTTCCATCATTATCATTTTCTTTTATATGGTAATTAATTGATTCTATTATTTGTTTTTTTGGTCTACTCATTATTTAGAATTCCATTGTTAAGTCTCCATTTGTGTCAGGATCTTTTGTTGGTTATTCTAGAACCAGTCTCTATTTTACTGTGTCATCTTCTGAAAAGGATTAACAATTTCTACCTTTTTACAGAAATTTGTTTGTATATCTCTATACCCCAGTATATGGTCAATTTTTTTAAGTTCTCTGTGGTCTTGAGAAATACATATATTCTAGAGGCAGCTAGGTGGTGTAGTGGATAAAGCACCAGCCCTGGAGTCAGTAGTACCTGGGTTCAAATCCGGTCTCAGACACTTAATAATTACCTAGCTGTGTGGCCTTGGGCAAGCCACTTAACTCTGTTTGCCTTGCAAAAAAAAAACCCCTAAAAAATACATACATATATTCTTTTATGTCTCATGTAGAAGATGTCATAAGTCTTTTGCTCTTACTTCTCCAGAAAATTTTCAATTCTTTTTATTCTTTGTATTAAACTTATCAAAAATTGAGATTGATATGGAAGTCTCGTTACCATTGTGTTCATATTTATGTATCTTATTGTAGCTCAGGTAATGTTTCCTTTATGAATTTGGATGCCAAAGAACTTATTACTGACATTAATTGTGATTAATGGCTCCTTTCAAGATGATATTTTTCCTTATCCCTTTTTATATTTTTTAAAATGTTTGTTTTTGCTTTGTTGGGGGTGTTGGGATGGAGAAAGAAAGGACTTAAATGAACAAAAATATTTATAGCAGCTAAAAATAGGAAATTGAAAGGATGCCCATCAATTAGACAATGGCTAAACAAGTTATGGTATATGATTATAATGGAATATTATTGTGCTATAAGACATGACAAGCAGATGATTTCAGAAAAACCTGGAAATGCTTACATTAACTGATAAAAAAAATGACATGAGCAGAACCAGGAGAACATTATACATAGTTAGGGCAATATCACTCAATGAAGAAATGACTTAACTATTTCCAGTAATATCTGTCTCCAGAGAAAGAACTGATACTTTTTGAAAACAGCATGCTATTTTCACTTTATTTCTATTCTTCTTTTAAATTCACATCTACTTGTATAAAATGACTCTTATGGAAATGTTTTAAATGATTGCACATGTTTAAGATATCTGATTGCTAACCATCTCGGGAAAGAGGAAGGATAGAGAAAGAGGGAGGGATAGAATTTGGAACTCAAATTTTAAAAAAGTGTTAAAAAAATGTTTTGACATGTAACTGTGGGGAAACTAAATATTTTCAAAAAGAGTTAGGTTCATATTTTCTTTCATCGGTTTCTTATTTTTTCAAATTATGATTTTTCCCTTATCTTCTGTTAGCACAATATTATATTCTTTTCATTATTTTTCCTTAATCTTTTTTAAGGTGGCCCTCTTAAGATGAGTCTTTTATTGGTTCTCTTCCCTTTATCCCTGATCCCCAACTCTCATTTGTTATCCCTCTCCTTTTGGGGTTTTACTTATTAGTCCTTATTTCTCTTCTGCTTTTATCTGCTTGTATTATTCCAAACCCTTTTTTTCTTCTCAATCAGATAGATTTCCCCTTTTCTCCTCTCTTCAACCAGTCTTGCTCAGAAGTTCTTTATATTTGATTTTTGTTTCCCTTTCCAAAAAAAATTTCTCTTTCTTTCTGATTGCTCATTCTCTAATTCATGACCCCTATAATTATCTGGTCTCTCTTTTCTCTGTATACTTCATGTAATCAAAGTTTCCATATTAGATTATCCCTTCTAGACACTTTCTACCACTGCCTTGTAGGACTTTCCTTCATGTATTTTCCTTTTTCTTTATATTTTCATTGCTTTTTACTCTCAGAATAATGATGCTACCCCATGGTAGGGTCCCTTCCTCCATCATGTCCTTGATTATACAGACCATTTATAATCCCTTTGCTTACCTTTCTTCTACATTTCTCTCAAAATCTCCTCCCTGGTCCATGGCCTCCTATGCCTTCAGGTACTAGTTGTTTAAAGAGGTTCGAATTCCCTGCCTCGCAATGTAGAACATGTAGACTTTTGAAACATGACCCCCCCCCTTCCAGGTATCCAGTATAAAGTTTATGTCTCTTTCTCAAACCAGAATCTACCCAGAATAGCATTAGTAAATGGAATCCTCTCCTACTACCAATTTCCCCTTTTACAATCTTTTACCCCCTTTATTCCTCTATAGAACAGTAGAGACCACTCCTCATTGCTAGCCCTTGATTTGACTCTCCACACACACTTTTCTAGACCTCTGTTCTCCTACTCCTTTTTTTCATGTACTCTCCCATGTAGTCCCACAAAAAAAATTCATCAAAATAATGTCACCAAATTCTGTCCATAATGCTTCCTGTCTGTCACTTCACTGTTACTTCTACAAGATTTCAGCCTTCAACCATGTCTCCTTTTATACATTTAGGAAAAAAAGTCTCTTGCTGGTGTTTTTGTTATACCTCTCTAGATCTTCCTGTTACTGTCTACTACATTTATTCAATCCTTTATTTCTCTCATTTGGACTATTCAAAATAATTTATTTCCAGTTTTAGTTACAGAAATGCTTCAAATTCCTTTCATTATTGAATGTCCATCTTTTTTACTACATGGTTAAGCTCAGATTTGCAGGATAGGTCATCCTGAACTGCATCCTGAGCTCCATTGGCCTCTTGAACACACTGTTACATTTGTTTTCTAGTGAGCACAAAATGGTCTTGCATTATTTTAATTGGTCTGATTGTTTATTTCTCCTAATTACTTGCAGAACTTGTTTCTGAATTGAACAAATTTAACCACTATGTTTTCCGCCTTGAATTTTGTCATTGTTGTTGCCATTTTAGGGAAGCAATCTGTGAGTTCCTTTCTTTCTTTGTTAAAAAAATTATTTATTTAAGGCAATGGAGTTGTGACTTGCCCAAGATCACACAACTAGGTAATTATTAAGTGTCTGAGTCTGGATTTGAACTCAGGTCCTTCTGACTCCAGGGTTGGTGCTCTATCCACTGCATCAGCTAGAGCTGCATACACCACTCACCATCACTACCCCCTCCATGAGTTCTTTCTATTGGAATTTCATTGTCTATGTTCACAGGTTGTGGGCAGTTCTCTTTTATTATTTCCTTCATTATACTATTGAAAGTTTTTATTTGATCATGTTCTTCTGAGATCTATGATACTTAGGTTCAATACATCCTTGCTTTAGTTTTCATTGTGAATACACACACACACACACAAACACACACACATACACACACACACACACATATATATATTCTTTTAATTTTATTGATTTGTTGGTTTTTCTTTTTTTTCTTGCTTCTCCTAAATTTTCCTTCTCCATATATTTGCATTCCCAGTATCTTAATTCTGTTTCTTCAGTGAGGCTTGCCACTACAGATTCCAGGTTTTTTTTTCCCATTCTGATTCCTTTCTCTTCTTTCCTTTCCTCTCCTCTCTCCCCTCCCCTTTACCTCCCTTCCTTTCTACTCTCCTCCTCTCCCTTCTCTCTTCTCTCCTCTTCTTTCATCCCTTCTCCTTGCCTTCTCCTCTCTTCTACTTTCTCCCAGTCACAAATTCTACTTATAATTTTCATTTTAAGTTGGAGTCTTTCTGGCATAGTACTTTGATCCTATGCGCTACTTAAATTCCAGTCTTCTTTTTTTGTCAAGTATTGAATCATTTCCTTTCTTTTGCAGTATTTATTCATAAATGCCTGAACTGTTTTACTAGATGTGGAGACTATATTTCCTCCTGTTGTTACTGTTTTCCCTCTTGATTTGTCTATTTATATTTAATATCTTTAAAGTTTTCTTCTTGCTAAGATTTGTAAAATTTCATCATTTTTCCCCCCTCTTATTTCCCCATCACTCACTTTATGACTCCCTCCCCTCTAATAATAGTTTTTTGGGAACAGATGAGAAATTGTTTCAACCTTCTTCCATTATGGTCAATTCAGCAGCCTAGTTCTCTGACACAAGAGACTTTTGGGAGGTCCAAACTGGCCCTAGATGGATTCTGTGCTCTTTCTTTTAGGCTTAATGGAGTATGGCATAATTCTTTACACACATGATATCCTATCCTGGTATCTTAGCCTGTTTCTTTTCTTCCTTAGTTCTATGACCCAGTAGTGGCAGTTCAGAACTTGGCAGCACTGATGCTACAGATTAGTGAATGAAGATGCTTGAACTGTAATAATCTTCACAACACTAAAAAGGATTAGGAACTAGGGTGGGGGTAAATTTTGTTTTAATCCTATGCTTTGTCCTTTGGTTTGTTAGTATAGCCTCACAACCCAAAGCATGAGAGATGAGAGAGGACTTCAGAATGAGCTCATAGTTACTGAGCACTAGTTCATGGGTTTGGCAGTTTTTTTTAAACTTCTCTTGGATTCTTGGTGTTCTAAATCATGGAGAAAGCTAAAGTTGTTTTATCTTGGGTGCATAATTTCTGTTTTGAAGACGTTTAAGAGGTCATAGGGATCAAAGAAAATGTCTAGTCCTCCATCTTATTGCTCACATGACCCAGTGTGTACTTATTAATATTACTTTACTTCTGTTAGTGGCCTTCTTTTCTTTTATTATGCTAAACAAACTAGGGGCTTAGCTCAGTAGTTTTTTTCAGTCATATCTAATTCTTTGTGATCCCATTTGGGTTGTTTTGGCAGAGATACTGGAGTGGTTTACCATTTCCCTTCCCAAATCATTTTAGATGATAAAGTGACTTTCCCAGAGTCACATAGCTAGAGAATGAATCTTTGAAGTCAGACATTTTAACTCAGGAAAATGTCTTTCTAATTCTAGGACCAGCACTTTATTCTCTGTGACACCTAGCTGGGCTAGAACTCATTTTTATAATTGCTTCTTATCTCTCTCTCACTGCACCTACCAATAAAACAATGTGGGCTTTAAAAAAAATAAAAACTGAGTTTATTGTTTCAATTAATTTTTTGGTTGAGTCCAATGGTAAATGTAGATTAAGTCCAATAATACTTATTTTGTAAATGTCTTTTGCTAGAGCTAGTATTTCTAGGTCTATGTTAGAGAGTAACTGGGCTACTATGCATCCTTGCTTTACCCCTGATTAACTACAAAGTTTCTACCTTTCTCCATTAAATTTGTTTGCTTCTAGTTTTTAATAGTTATTAACCACATTAAAGTCAAATCTGTGGTTTCTATTATTTTAACAGGTTTCTGTCAAAATCCTTTTTTTAGCATTTATTGATATAATCACATAGTTTCTAATACTTATTAGCATAAGTTATCACATTTTGATCTTCCCTATGTTGAACTAAATCTGCAATCCTGTTAAAAGTCCAACTATGTCAAGGCATTTAATTTTTCGAATAGATTATTGCAACTTATTTCCTAATATTTTATTTTTTAATTTTGTATTTATTTAAGGCAATGAGGTAAGTGACTTGCCCAAAGTCATACAGCTAGGTAATTATTAAGTGTCTTAGGGTGGATTTGAACTCAAGGCCTCCTGACTCCAGGGCTGGTGGTCTATCCAATTGTTAATTGAAGTCAGTTGACTTGGTACACAAAGCACTGAACTGAAGTTAGGAAGACATGAGTTAAAATCCTGGCACATGGTAGATGCTTAAGAAATGTTTATTGATTAGCTAGCAAGAATTACACAAAATATATTATGATCTACATGATTAGAGAGAATATCCACATCGATTACATCAAAATCTATTAGAGTCTTGGAAGGTGCATCTGCATAAATGTATGTTTTTCAGAATTCACTCAGGAGTATGTAAAATATAGGAAATGGTCTAAGTTAAAAATGAGATCTTGAACTCTTCAGTTGAGTATCATTCTTCTTCCTCAGATTCCACGTGGAATCAATCACCAATGTTCTTTATTAGACTCTGAGTTCCTTGAGTGTAGAGAAGTTATCTTAATCTTTGAAGTCTCCTGTGTATTTAACACATACCTTTGCACATAGTAGGAATTCAGTAAGCATTTTTAAAAATTTGTTGAATTCTGTCAAGTGTTCCTTTGAAGTCTCACTGGTAACTACATTCCTTTCTATTCCCATTGCTACCAACCTATTTCAGGACTGCATTATTGCTATGAGGAGGGACTATAGGAAAGAGAATCAAAATGAATTTCAGAAGCATTCATTTAGCACATGACCATAGTAGAGAATAATAGATTTCTCTTATATTTAATTAATTCCTATTCATAGTTTCCTATTTTAATTAAATTCTAATTTGCTAAATTCAGTTGTTCCTATACTTCAGAAGAAATTCAAGTGTAAACAGGATTTTGAAGTCCAGGGGAAAACCTTAGTTTTCTTCTTTTACTCACAGCTATGATTTATTCTAATCTCTGGTCAAAAACTAGGTCAAAGGGGGCAGCTAGGTAGCGTAGTGTATAAAGCACCGGCCTTGTAGTCAGGAGTACCTGGGTTCAAATCCGGTCTCAGACACTTAATAATTACCTAGCTGTGTGGCCTTGGGCAAGCCACTTAACCCCATTTGCCTTGCAAAAACCTAAAAAAAAAAAAAAACTAGGTCAAAGTTATGCTTCATAAAGCTCCATAGAGCATTTGTTGGCACAGGTCATTGAGAAAAACTCTTTGTTATAAAACCACAATGTTTGAAAGCTGAAAGGGATTTCTTTAAAAGCATTAGCAGCAAGTTTTACCTCCAGACAATGGTATCTTTTTAAGGGATCTCCTTAGAAGTATTTAGGAGTACTTAGGAGTTTGTTTGTGGATTTCTTATATCCTTTTTGGGGGTATTTTATTGTTATTTATATTAATATTGCCCTGTGTTTAGAGAGCCCTTTGTAACCTGTTAAACTACTTTAACATATACCATATCTCATTTGATTTTCATATGCAAACAAAATTCTGTCAGGGGGGATTAATAAAGGGTTATCATTATCCTTATTCTATTGATGAACTGACTGAAGCAGAGAGAATACATTATGCAGTGTATCCAATGTAGCAGAACCAGAACCCAAATTTAATTCTTCACAGACCAAGACTATTAACCTTTCGCCTATGACATACTGTCTCTCTAGCTCTTATAGCACATGACCTATGGTTTATTTCTCAAAGCAGAGTACCTTTTAAGTGCTTCATAAATGTGATAGTTGTTTTATAAATATTTTGAGTGAATATATAGATTTCTCATGACAGAGATCCCAAAATAACTCTGAAATTTCTGAGGGCAGATTTTTGGAAAAGTGTTACTAACTGGAACAAAAAATGGACTGGTAGTCAGATAAGTCAAGTTTCTGCTCTCTTGTTTTTTGATCATGGGCAAGTAACTTTATCTCTCTCTTAGTCTTAGTTTCTCTTCTATATGAGAGTTTGACCTAAGACGAACTTTAATATCTCTTCTAATTCTAACACCCTATGATAGAGATAACTCTCTAATTAGATATTAATATC
Source organism: Macrotis lagotis (assembly GCF_037893015.1). Taxonomy (NCBI): domain Eukaryota; kingdom Metazoa; phylum Chordata; class Mammalia; order Peramelemorphia; family Peramelidae; genus Macrotis; species Macrotis lagotis. The sequence continues at coordinate 155,618,438 of NC_133666.1, forward strand.
AAAATTACTCCACAAATTTATTAAAGGGAATTATTTCTAAAAACTTTGTACTTTTTTTCTATCAACCTTTAACATACCAATTTGAAATGCAAAGTATTTTCCTATGCTTCCAAAGAAAAGTAATCTTTCAAATTTCAGAAATACCTAAACATCTTTATCTGGTAAAAATCATGTAGTTTTGCTTAAATGTGGACTTTTTTTTTGTTCATGCCAGTCATGACAACTCCACAGTGTCCCTCTTGTATTATAAACCACACAATCTCTTGGGGACAATCTACTAACCTCAACTATGCTCTGCAATTGCACAAAAGTGTATTCCCTTCTCTAAGGAAGTGTGGTTATTTATAGTTCAAAAAAAAACACACTGAGAATGTTCAAACACATCCAGGAATGTCTCCTGTGTGTACCCTATTTGCTTACCAATGAAGAATTTATTTAAGACAGTTTCCTCTTTCAAGTATTCAAGCAACTAGGTATGTCAAAGGGGATTTAGGGGTAGAAGTAATTTTATTAAAATTTAGGTTTCTCTTCTATGTGGATGAAGAACAATTCTACTCTATAAAGGAAGAGTAGTTATCTGTTCTACTTCTTTCAGTCAAGCAGACCTCATCACAAACTTATCAGACCTTTAAAAAAATCCAAGGAATTTGGAATTCCACAACTTCCTTTGAAGTGTATTTTAATGTCTAAATAGCTTTCTCATCTATGAGGCACTTTTTTTTTAAAGAAAGAATGTGCATCGTGTACAAAGACAAGACCCTTGGAATGAAAAGGACATGAGTTCAAATTCCACCTCTGAAATGATCATAGTAAGTGACTACCTTTTAGGGTCCCAGAAAGCTCTCTAAGATAATGGTATAAATGAGTTGTGGATTTGTATCAGTGGAAGCTACCGAAATCAATGAAATCTTGCTTCACTTTAGGTTTCTTTTTCAGTTGTCTTATTTGGAACTTACCTTTTTATAAAGCCTAACTCAAGTACTAGGATCTCTATGAACATTTTATTGCTCCAGGATTTTATAATCTCACTCACCTCTCACTGACTTTAATATTAATTTGGCAGTTAACTGTAGTGCCTTACCTGGATATTCATATTTTGTAAGATTTTGTTTTATTTTAAAATATCACACAAAACCCCCAACTCATTCACAATTCAAATCTCCACAATGAACAATCCACCAAAATGGTTAAACAGACAAGATAAAAATTAACAAGTTATTAATCCAGTTTTAGATTTACAAGATTTTTTCCAGTTATTTCATTCCATACATGTAGATATGCACATATACATGTACACATGGATTACCTGCATGTATACTCACACATGCTTATGTGTATACATATACGTGTATATAGTACCCATGTGCACATAGGCATTTCTACTATTATTTATTTTTATTATATATTTATTTAATTTCTATATGCTTATATTACATTTTATATTTATTTTATTTTTTTGTTTATTTTATATTATTACAATAATCTTGTTGTAAGAGTAAATATAAGCCCCCCCCCCAAAAAAAGATGAGAAACCTCAAGAATGGTGAGAAAAAAAATGTAATTCAGACTGTGTTCAGATTCCAATGGCTGTCTCTTGGATGAGTTGCCTTCTTTATCATAAGTCCACCAAAGAAGTTGCTTCAATATTTTTCCCACAGTTGCTATTACTAACTGTATTTTCCTCCATTCTATTCTTCCCCACTCACTTTTATTCTATTCTCTCTCCTTTCACCCTGTCCCTGTTCAAAAGTGTGTTGCATCTGAGTACCCTCTCCCATGATCTTCCCTCTCTTCTATCACCTATTCCCTCCCTTCCCTCCCCCCACTCCCCCTTATCCCATCCCTTTCCTCTCATGTTTCACTAGGGTAAGATAGATTTCTATACCCTATTAAGTGTGTATGTTATTTCCTCTATGAGCCATTTCTTATGAGAATGAATGCTTACTCATTTCCCCACACTTTCCCCCCACTCCACTGCACTGCAAAAGCTTTTTGACTCTTACATGAAATATCTTAACCCCTTCTTCCTCTCCTTTCTCTTCCTCCCAGTACTTTCCTTTTTCACCTATTGACTCCATCTTTTTACTATATTATACCATTATATCCTTCTCCTTCCTGTGCCTTGTCTATATGCACTCCTTCTAACTGCTCTTATAAATGAGAAAGCTCATAGGAGTTTTCAGTATCTTCTCATGCAGGAATACAAACAGTTCAACAACATTAAGTTCTTCATAATTAATCCTCATCCACCCTCTCTGGTTCACCTGAGTCCTGTACTTGGAGATCAAACTTTCTGTTCAGCTCTGAATGTTTCAATAGGAAAGTTTGAAGAACCCCTGTTTCATTGAAAGTCCATCTTTTCCCCTGAAAAAGGATGTTCAGTTTTACTGGGGAGTTGATTCTTGGTTGTAAACCAAGATATTTTGCCTTCTGGAATATCATGTTCCAAGTCCTACAAGCCCTTAATGTAGATGTTGCCAAATCCTATGTAATCCTGACTATAGAGCCACAGTAGTTGAACTGTTTGTTTCTGGAAGCTTTTAATATTTTCTCTTTGACTTGGGAGTTTTGAAATTTGGCTATAATATTCCTAGAAGTTTTTATTTTGGAATCTTTTTCAGGAGGTGACTGGTGAGTTCCCTCAATTTCTATTTTACTCTCTGCTTCTAGGATCTCAGGGTAATTTTGCTGTATTATTTCTTGAAAAATGAAGTCTAGCCTCTTTTCCTGGTCATGACTTTCAGGTAGTCCAATAATTTTTAAATATCTCTTCTGGATCTGTTTTCAAGGTCAGTTGTTTTACCAATGAGATATTTCACATTCTCTTCTAATTTCTGTATTTTTTGGAATAGTTTTATTTCTTTCTGATTTCTCACAAAGTCATCAGCTTCTTTTAGTTCCATTCTGCATTTGAAGGAGTTATTTTCTTCAGACAGCAATTTTATCTCCTTTTCCGGCTA
>NC_133666.1:155621497-155661497 GCF_037893015.1 Macrotis lagotis
AGTTCTTAGAAAAACTTATTCAAATTGGATGCACCCTCTTCCTTAGACTTCTTCCTCAACCTGTCAGACATCTCCTCACAAAGGTCAATAATGCATATTTCACCAATTCAAATTTCTTTTTCAGATTTCATTCCAACTTCTGACATTCTTGACTTTCTCTTTCTATTGGATACCTTCTTTATTTAAGAAACAACACTCTGCTAGTTCTCCTCTCTATTTTACCTTCTGTTTCTTTTGTTTGTTCTTTATCCTCTTCTCAAACTTTTAGTGTATTAACCAAAGTTTTATATTTAGACTTTCTTCTCTCTCTCTCCAATCTATACTCTCTCCTATACTAGATTATTCTTTACAGGATTCAATCACCATCTCTATACAGATGTTCCATTCCCACTTCATCTGACATCTGGATACTCATCTTCAACTGCCCAAAGACAAAAAGAAGAGTCATATAAGATGGAATCAAGATCTAAAAGGAACATAAAAATGATCTATTCCAACCCTATTAATAAAAGACTTGTGAAGATGTTGGAGTAAAGGCAGGGACCTGCCTGAGTTCTCCCAAATTCACCTCCAAACAACGTTAAAATAATGCCTCAAAACAAATTCTGGAGCAGTTGAATCAACAAAAGGATGAAACAGTTTTCCAGCCCATGATAACTTAGAAGGTCCAAGAAAAGTCTGTTGATTTGGGGTGAGAATGGAGTGCAGATCAGTAACAGGTCCCATCTCAGCAAACCAGCAACAGTTCTTGCATCAACAGCTCAGAGATCTTGGCCCAAAGATGATAGTAAAGACATCAGAAAACTTCTCAGAAGGAGATAAAAGAAATCCTTTGCTGGCCTTGGGTACAGGACCCTGTTACATTGTCCATAACATACCACAGTCCCAGGCAAAGAGGAAGATTAGCAAAAGTCAGTTTTTATGATGGAAAAGAATACTTGTGGTCACTCATAGACCAGAACACAGATCAGGAAATCATTTACCAACACCTCTTCTTAGATCATATCACCTTGAAGAACTGAATCTTACAGACTCAGAACTAACTATGACCTCAGCAGCACAAAAACCTGAAGTTTGAGATAATGTTCCTGTTACCCCAGGAGAGAGAGCCCAACTCTAACATAAAGTTAAGAAGCAGAAAAAGACTAAAAATAAACAAGCATCCAAAAAATCTAACCACAGAAAGTTACAGAATGACAGAGAAAGGCAAAACATAAACTAGCAAAAGATCAAAGTAGCTACATACAAAGCCTCAAACAATTGGTTTCAAGTCCTGGAAGAGCTCAAAAAGGACTTCAGAAATCAAATAATTGAGACAAAGGAAAATGGGGAAAAGAAATGAAAGTGGTGCTGGAAATAATCAACAGTTTGGAAAAGGAGCCACAAAAAATACTGAAGAAAATAACACTTTAAAAAACACTTAAAGGGCAACTAGGTGGCACAGTGAATAGAGCACAGTCCCTGGAGTCAGGAGTACCTGAGTTCAAATACGGCCTCAGACACTTAATAATTACCTAGCTGTGTGGCCTTGGGCAAGCTGCTTAACTCCATTGCCTTGCAAAAAAAAAAAAAAATGAAAACACTTAAAAGAGGCACTAAAAATCCACTGAAGAGAAGAATTTTTAAGAACAGAATGGTGCAAAGGTACAAAAATTCACTGAAGTAAAACAATTCCCTTTTAGAATTATAATTGGTCAAATGTAAAAGGAAATATAAAACCTTACTGGAAAAATAATTCCTTAAAAATTCAAATTTGGCAACTGAAAACTAATTATTCCACGAGATATAAAGAAACAATAAATTCAAAAGAAGGAAAACATAAAGAAAATGTGAGGTATCTCATTGGAAAAACAACTGAATTAGAAAATAGATCCAGGTGCGATAATTTTAAAATTATTAAACTTCATGAAAGCCATGATTAAAAAGAGCCCGGACATCATATTTGCAAGATATTGTTATGGAAAACTGCTCTGCTCTCCTAGAACCAGAGACTAAAATAGATTTGAAAAAAAATACACCAATCACCTCCTGAAAGAGATATCAAAATGAATATCATACACTAATTCCGGAGCTCCCAGGTCAAGGAGAAAATATTTCAAGTAGCCAGAAAGAAACAATTCAAAAAAATCATGAAGTCACAATCAGGATCACACAAGATTTAGCAACTTCTACACTGAAAGATCAGAAGGCTTGGAATGTGATACTCTGAAAGAAAAGGAGCTTGTATTAGAACCAAGAATCGCCTACCAAGCAAAACTGAGTACAATCCTTCAGGAGAAAAAAAAATAACATTTAATGAAATTGAATGGTTTTCTTTTTTTTTTGCAAGGCAAATGGGGTTAAATGGCTTGCCCAAGGCCACATAGCTAGGTATTTATTAAGTATCTGAGACCAGATTTGAACCCAGGTATTTCTGACTCCAGGGCCTGGTGCTTTATCCACTCCGCCACCTAGCTGCCCCTTGAAATTGAAGGTTTTCAAACAATTCCTAATGAAAAGACCAGGGCTAAATTGGGAAAAGATTTACTCAAATAGTTCTAAATTTAATAATCAAAATTCATGAAGATCACTGGATCATAGATAGAAAGCATCAAGTATCTTCAGTAATCTTTTTACAAATGAAGAAACTGGAACCCAGAAAGGTAGGTAATCTATCAATGGTTATATAGTTGAAAAGGATTGAATCAGGTCCTAGGAATTCAAGTTTTAGTGTTCATTGTACCCTACTACCATAAGGCCTCTCAAAATATTGGTTGCAAGGCTGCTGCTTCTGGAAGGAAATAACTTCATGCAGTGAAGAGTGTTGACTAAGCAATAGGTTAATGAGAGAAATTGCTGAATCTTCTTGAGAGGATAAATATCATAGAAACACACACCTGGGGAAAAGAGATGCAGGAGATTCTCATGCATATATATATATACATATATATATGTATACATATATAATATATATATATATACATATATATATATATAATATATGTATACATATATATATATTATATATATATATATACATACACACATGTAGCCTGAAAGGGGATGAGAAGAATTTGACATGTTAAATACTGATTCACTGGATTAATTTTAGAGGGAGAGGGAGGAGCGTAGTTAATCCTAGGACAGAAGATTCAAAATGTGGACAGAAATTGCCTTGAACTCTTCAATGTATTATATTCATCTTGAACCACTGGCAAATAGGAATGAGCTTGGAGGAGGATGACTTGTCAAGCAGACTTTGAATTTCTGGCAAATAGCTCCCTTTACATTTCATTTCAAAGCCTAATTACGTCTGCATAAATAAATAAATGGTACTCCACAGCTTGATGCACAGCCATTTTGTCATATTTAAATAATGGCATCCAAAGTAAATCCCCATTAACATTGTTTAACTTTAATTCTTTGGGAGATTTACTGCTCAAGTGATTAAAAACTGGATTGATTTATTATACTACAATTTAAATGAGACAACAAAACAAATAAAAAGCAGGGTATCAAGACTTAAAAAGTACAACTAGTCCAGCTGACTTCACCATGAAAAAGCAGTTGAAAACAGGCAATAAGATGGGAGCTCAATAGGATTTTGATTTTTCCAATAGGATAGCTGAACAGAAAAATGCAATTATTGGGCAAAAAAATTTACAATTTTATTGCACCCACCTTCTGAAGAAAGCTTTCTCAAAGCAATTTTTTTAACCTATCTATTTTTGCCACCTAATCCTTGGAGTGAAAAAATGTAAGTGTGTTGGAGAGGGTAGGAGAAAGATTGCTAGATTTACACACAACTGGATGCAATTTTATGGCTACTTTAAAAAATGAAAAAAAGAGAAGCTGAAATGTCATTATTTTTGCAAAAGTTGATAACTTGCTTTAGGGCTTCTATAGATCAATCTTTTTTTATTTTATTAAAGATATTTATTTGAGTTTTACAATTTTTTCCCCAATCTTACTTCCCTCCCCATACTCCCCCACAGAAAGCAATCTGTCACTCTTTACTTTGCTTCCATTGTGTACAATGATCCAAATTGAGTGTGATGAGAAAGAAATCATATCCTTAAGGAGAAACATAAAGTATAAGAGATAACAAGATCAGACAATAAGATATCTGGGTTTTTTTTCCTAAATTAAAGGGAATAGTCCTTGAACTTGTTCAAACTCCACGGCTCTTTATCTGGATACAGATGGTATTCTCCATTGCAGACAGTCTGAAATGTCCCTGATTGCTACACTGATGGAACAAACAAGTCCATCAAGGTTGAATCTATAGATCAATCTTTAGAATATATTGTATTTATAAGTAAATAAATAAATGTCAGATTTCCCCCCACCCCAGAATTTGCTAGTCTTCATCAAATAACTATCAAGATAGAGGAATATTTTGGGGTTGTTTGTGTTGTCAGATTTGTCTGTTCCCTTCATGGGTAAAACAGTTTTAATCTTGATCTTTATTCTCTTCACAATTAAGGCAGTTTGATTGCCCAAAGTCAAAATGGGTTTAGATTAGCTATTGCAGAAGACCAGAAATGTGGTATTTGATGCCAACCAGTCATTGGGCTCTTTCTCTTTAGGGAAGAAATTTAGGGATGTCACAAATATAGAGGATATGAACCAGAGTATACTTGGACAACTTACCAAAGTTAAAGGAAAAGGCCTTTTGTTTTGGAACTTAGCATTTTATATATGGTTATATTTCTTATCTTACCAATTTAGAACTAAGCCTCAATCAACAGATTTTTTAAGTATGTACTAAATCTAAAGCACCCTACTAATAGTGAGCTGGGAGACAAAGAAAAAATGAAATAGCTTCTGCCTCAATAAACTTACCTTCTATCACAAAATACATATAAGTTTACATAAATTATCAACAAAGAAAATATTAAATGAGCGAGCTGAGTTGGCAAGATATAGCACTTGAGCTAAGCTTCAGAGAGATATAGAGATTATAACATTCAGGATAAGGAAAGAGTAGCTTCGGGGTACATAGGAGGTGTGGTAGATAGAATGACTGGTATTCATGAGTTCAAGGTCTCAGACACTTAGCAGTTGTGACCATAGTCCTGTTTGCCTCAGTTCCCCACCTGCAAAGTGAAGTGTAGAAGTGAATAGCATACCACTCTGGCAGCTTTGCCAAGAAAACCTCAAATGAGCTAATGCATTCAAACACAACTGAAAAAAAACAACTAAACAACACATTTCTAGGTATAACTAGTACCTGTACAGATCTCTACTCACCTGTTACAGAAACCCAAACAAGGAAAATACCATGCTGCATAAAAAGAACCACAAGTAGGCCTATGAAGAGAAGTAATGTATAATAAACATACTTGGAGTCAGAGTGTAAGAGAGGGTGGAGGCAGATTGTAAAGGTCTTGAAATGCAAAAGAGAGGGTTTTGTATTCTATCTAATAGAGAGAAGTAAAATCAGAACTGTTCTTTGAAAAGATCCAAATGGATACAGGATTTAGACATAAAAAAACAATACTATAAGCAAATTAGAAGATCAAGGACTAGTTACCTGCCAGATCTATAGAAAGGGAAGCAGTTTCTGACCAAGGAAGAGATGGAGAACATCACTAAAAAACAAACTAGATGATTTTTGATTACATTAAATTAAAAAGTTTTTGCACAGACAAAACCACTGTAACCAAGATCAAAAGAAGTGTAGTAAACTGGGAAACAATCTTTACAATTAATGCTTCTGACAAATGACTCATTTCTAAATATACAGAGAACTGAGTCAAATTTTTTTAAAAAGCCATTCCCCAATTGACAAATGGTCAAGGGATATGCAAAGACAATTTACAGATGAGGAGATCAAAGCAATCCAAAGTCATATGAAAAATTGCTCTAAATCATTACTTATTAGAGAAATGCAAATTAAAGCTTCTCTGAGGTACCACCTCACACCTCTCAGACTGGCCAATATGACCAGAAAGGACAATGATCACTGTTGGAAGGGTTGTGGGAAATCTGGGACACTGTTGACATTGTTGGTGGGAGCTGTGAACTAATCCAACCTCTCTGGAGAACAATGTGCATACCCTTTGATCCAGCAGTACCACTACTGGGTCTATGCCCTGAAGAGATGATGAAAAAGGGTAAAAACATCACTTGTACAAAAATATTCATAGCAGCCCTGTTTGTGGTGGCAAAGAATGGAAATCAAGTAAACTGTCCTTCAATTGGGGAAATGGTTTAGCAAACTGTGGTATATGTATGTCATGGAACACTGTTGTTCTATTGGAAACCAGGAGGGATGGGAATTCAGGGAAGCCTGGAGGGATTTGCATGATCTGATGCTGAGTGAGATAGGCAGAACCAGAAAAACACTGTACACCCTAACAGCAACATGGGAGTGATGTTCAACCTTGACGGACTTGCTCATTCCATCAGTGCAACAATCAGGGACCAATTTGGGACTGTCTGCAATGGAATACCATCTGTATCTATAGAAACAATGGTGGAGTTTGAACAAAGACTAAGGACATATTTCCTTTAATTAGAAAAAAAAACCTGATATCTTATTGTCTGATCTTGCTATCTCTTATACTTTATGTTTCTTCCTTAAGGATATGATTTCTCTCTCATCACATTCAATTTGGATCAATGTATAACATGGAAACAATGTAAAGACTGGCAAATTTCCTTCTGTGGGGGGGGGGTGGGGAGGGAAGTAAGATTAGGGTAAAAATTGTAAAACTCAAAATAAATAAAAATCTCTAAGTACAAAAAAAGAACTGTTCTTTGGAAATAATACTTTGTATTATTAGAGACGGAGAGAGTTATAACATAGGAGAGCATTTAGAACATCATTGCAATAGACTAGGAGAGGACTTGGACTAAGGAATGGCTGGGTGAGTGGAGAAATACAAGGATGTTGTGGATACAGAATCAATAAGATTTGGTAATTGAATATAGGGAGAGAGAGACGGGAAAGATCAAGGGTAAACTTTCAATTGGGAGACTAGAAATTCATGGTATCTTTGAAAGAAATAGAAAAGTTAGAGAAATGAATAGGTTTGGAGAGGAAAGATAATGACTTCTGTTTCGGTTATGTTGAGTTGAAATTACCTATAAGATGTCCAGTGGGAAATGTCTAGAATAAGAGGCATGTAAGGACTGAATATATAGATCTGGGAGTCACCCATAGAGAATATATTGAACCCCTGAGAGTTATTGTTTGCATAAAAATGTTCCAAAATTGTCCAAACAATTCTTGCCAATATGCCAAAAGAGCACAAAGTAAAATGAGATTTGGCAATAATACAGTTTATTTTTCTCATTTTAAAAGTCTAAAATGACAGTTAAGACTATGTTAATAGTCTGAATTGTCTAACTATACTCTATACAATTGTTTACATATAGGCTGCTAGGTGACACAGTGGACAGAGTACTGGACCTAGAGTCAGGAAGATCAGAGAGCAAATCCATCTTCAAACACTATGTGACACTGAATTAGTCATTTAATCTCTGTTTGCCTCAGTTTCCTCATCTAGAGATTGGGGATAAAAATATCACTTATCTCTCAGGGAGGTTGTAAGGATAATGAAATATTTTTAAAATGCATTGCAAACATAAAAACACTATATAAATGCTAGCTATTATTATTATTATTTTTAAAGTTTAAAACTGCTAAATCTATGTTTCACAAGGTTCTATGCAGGACAACACTATAAATGCGCTGTGTTCCATTATTGCTACTAAATTGTTATGGTGCATGGTTTCAAAGCAGAGGTTCACAATGGAGGATTTCTGTGCCAAACTTCACAACTGTGTATTCTGAGAAGTTACTAACTAGCATTGCTGGCTTTCTATGGTATGCTGAAGAAATAATGCTACTTTCCCTGCTTGACCTTACTCTGCTCATTTGTTTTTGGTGTTTCTCTTTCTTGGAGATTATAATCACAATCTTCTACTTTCAAAGTAAAGATTTCATAGTATTTCAAGACTTCAAAATTTCTTTCTCTCCACCCACTCACCTCCATATACAGTATGTGAATTTACACAAGTGAATCACCTCTCAAAAATTTAATTTCTCTTTTATCAGCCGTTTTATAACTGAAGTCAGATCCTAGACAAAGCAAGAAAACCTCTCATTCCTTCTGTCAGGATAATGGGGAACCAAAAGAGCCTAAAGAGTAATAATTTAGCACATTTGAAATATTTCTCAGAGAAATCAGACTGGTATCCACTAGATGAAAGGCAAGAAAAATCTGTCTGGTGACATTACTGAAACAAATATGGGAAAAAGGAAGGCAACATTAATGAAAATAATATAACATACTGTAATATATTTATTCAGTACACTGAGACCCCAAGGATCCCAGAGATATTTACAGTTTTTATTTATGTTGGAATCACTTTCTCTACCACCAAAATGGAGTTTTTTTCTAGAAATAGTATATGCAGGAGCTAAAGTGATGATGCAGGATATAAAAGCTAGACAGTGAAAAAGACAAAAGAAAATTGAAAGTGCAGAAAAAATAAAGTGAAATATTATCTTATCATTCTTCACTTAATTCTGCATGAAATAAATTCTATGGATCCTGAAGTAAAAATTTTTTTTTTTAATTTTCAGCTACCATTAACTGGGGACACGGAGAGAGTCATTACTCAAAGGGAGAGAGTCAAGTGTCAAAAAGTGAGTCATCAGTGCCCAGTGTAGATATGGTCTCTTTCATTGAAATGCCATATAAAAATTTGTGAAAATGAAACACAGAACAATAAAGACAGGACAGAAAGCATGATACAGTTAAGGTATTTATCCTTCATTCTCAAAGAAGATCATAACATCAGGGAGGTGAAGCCAGGTCCAGCATGTGAATTGGATCTAAGTGAGGGGGTGCTGTGCTAAATCATCAGCCTCATTTTCTCCTCCAGAGCCACCTGGGTCCAGTGGCCAGATGTAAAAGAGGATGACTGGAAATGGCCCTGGATGTGAGGCAATCAGGGTTAAGTGACTTGCCTAAGGTCACACAGCTAAGAAGTGTCAAGTGTCTGAGGCCAAATTTGAACTCAGGTCCTCTTGATTCTAGGACTGATATTCTATTCACTGCACCACTTAGCTGACCCTACAATACTGATCTGGATTCAAGTGTTGTCCCAGATAAAGGCTACTATTTGACACTCAATGCTCCTAAGCAACTTTCTTACTGTAACTTACAGGGGGAGTTTCTCATTACAATCAAGTTCCTCACAATTGAAACAACAAATTCAGTTGTTTTTTAAAAGAACTTTTGTTCTTAAAACAACAGATAACAATGACAAATGTAATAAAAGTCAAATTGAAGATAAAGTATATGTTACCAGAAAGGAAAGTAGAAGGAATGGAAGAAGATTTGAATATCCACAAAGACACACCCCCCAAAAAATACTGCAAGAAAAAGAACTAATTAAGGAAATAATCCTTTCAATAAAGACAAAAATTTACACAAAGTCATAGGTCTGGAAATCCAGCTTTTCCATTTTACAGAGGGAAAACACTGAAAGTCCCAAAAGGGAGGCAAAAATGTCATATAGGAAGTAAAACAGTGGAACCAGTATTAGAAACTACTTACAAACTATTATGTCCATTATGAATATGATGATCCTTTAAATAAAAAAAATTTCTCAGTAACCTTTCTTGTGATAATTGCATTAGAACAGAATAAAAACTACTACATTCTTGACATTCCCTCAGTCTCCTTATTCCAGTCTATAAACCATACTTCAACCACTGAAAGCTTGCTCTTTTCATCTTTGCAAAATGGTTTAACCAGAATAAACTTAAAAAGAAAAAATATTCTAAATCCATCAAAATTTATTGATTGTATTCTACATTCAAAGTTTTAAGAAAAACTGCAAGAATAAAAGACTACATTTTAAAAAACAAATTAAAATAAAAAAATTTAATATTATTAAACTCAAGCTAGAATATTGCTGTTTTTAAAGCATTAGCATCCCTATTTAATTTTATACAATTTACAAACAAAAGACATTTTTAATGAACCAATCATTTCAGTAGAGATTCTTTGGTGACAATGATGCTTTAAGAAAAATTACAAACAAATAGAAAAGGAAGCTCAGGAATATCAATTGACCCAGAAAGTATATTTTCTAAGGTTTCCCAAAAAGACAGCCTTCCTTCTAGTCCACCAACCTCAGCTCCTATCTCCAGTATACAAACAGTTACATTCCTGTCATTCCAGGAGTGGGGGGGGGGGGAAGGTTGGGGGTGAGTAGGGGGCGGGTGTATTGAGGAAGGGAGGAAGATTCAGGATCAGAAAAAGGTTTTGATCTTTGTAGGGAAAGCACAGGTCCTTCTAAAAGCTTAGCTGATCCATAAGGTATATAAAATACAGAACCTTGAGTGATGCAAGATAACCCTTTGGTGGCGGGTGAGGTATATATTCCCCAGAAACTTAGCAACACAGACTAAAGAATATATTTTTTTGGTTTTCTCTACATCTTTCCTCCTTTCCTGGTTTTCTATCCATTCTCTTCATTCATACCTCTTCATCTCTAACTTCTGTCACCCATTTCCCAATTCCATTTCTTTTAAATGACTCCCTCTTCTCACCTATCCCATTTTAACTTTCTCCCCATTCCATCTTTAAATTCCTTAAATCTCACTTCATTGCATATGTTTTATTATTCCTTCTAATCACATTTGAAAATGAAAAATTCCTTTTTTTTTCATATTAGCAATAGATATTAAAGAAAGTAATAACTGGGAAATACTATAAAATTTTCTTTCCCAGGCCAGCTAGAAGAACCACAGTTGTGTATTACATCTTACCACTCAAGTCACTGAGTCAAAAAAGTAAAAATCTGCTTCATACATAGAGATTCAGTGACCTTTTCCATGCTCATCTTTATAAAACTTTGTATTTTCTTTTCTCATACTCCACACTTAGATCCATTTTTAACTCCCCCTGCCCACCTTAGACTATATTCTTCTGAGTCACAGCTGTTATATTTAGAAGAACTTTACATGTCAAACCAAAGACATTTCAATTTTGAAGTGTCATCTTGTGCTCTCTGCAAAGCACCCCATAAATATTTGTTACTGACAACATATGTAATGGATAAATTGTGCTTTCTTTTTTTTTTTTTCAAACATAGGTATTCCTCAATAGGGGAGGGGAGGGGAAGGGAACTCGAGAAAGAGCTTTACAAATATCCTTGCCATAGACTTTATCTTTCTTAATGAGCCAGATAATCAGGTTTCATACTAACTTGAGGTACTTAGTTTCATCTGATAAAGAGATAAACCTGTCTATGATAAACATACATAATTGTCATCCCTCTGCTAAACAGTTTTTAGTGACCAGTAAGTTAATATGAAATCAGATCTCAAATCTTTTTCCTCCAGCTATTAAGCCTCCACTAAAGTACTCTTATATTCACACTGCTGTCAGATTAATTTTTCTTGCGCACTGATCTGGGCATGTCATTGCTCAATACTATTTAAAAGTTCCCCATTGTCCACTGAGTAAATGTTTTAGCCTGGAGTTCAAGCCCATCCACAAGCTGACAATATCCTGCACTTTCAGCTTTGTTGGTCTCCTCTTTCGATATATTTCTACATTCTGGGAAAAATTAGAACATGTTTCCTATTTCACTTATCTTGGCTTTGCTTACACCATTCAGTATATCTGGAATTCTCTCTGCCTGTTACAATTCTGCCATCTTTCAATGATTCAGTTATAAATTTTCTCTTTCCTCAATTTGTATTTACTTATCTATGAAATTCTTATACTCCAAGAAGAATGTAAGCTTCTTGAGAGCAGGAACTACTTTCATTTTTTCATATTCCAAAAATCAGGAATTATACATAATAGGTGATTAATGTTTCTTGAATTGATTGAAATATTCCTATTTCATAAAACTTCCCTGATTTTCCCCCTACCCCTTCCAAAACAAATAATCATTTCTTTTTGGACTCCACAGATTATTTTGTTTGAATCTAATTTATTTGTTTGATTTTTTTTTTATTTTGTGTTATAACTAGTTACGTGTGTATCATGAGGAATTGTCCGTATTTGATAGAGGTCTGATGTCAGTGTCAAAAGCCTCTTCTTTGTGACCACTGTTCAAATTATAACCTCTCTCTTAGTGCTTCAGAAAACTCTTTAACTCTTTGCTATTAACCTAGGTCCGCAAACCCCTAGATTTCAAGGGGTTCATGAACTTGGGATGGGAAAAAAATTACACCTTTAATTGGTATTATAAACACCATAAAGGCAGAGACCATTTCATATGCACAGTTTCCTCTATCCCAGAGAACCTAATACAGCATTTTCTACACGATAGATGCTAAATAAATGCTTGTTGAATTGAACTGTTGAATGAAAGTGCCTGTCCATAATATTTACCCTCATTATTCTTATTCCTATGCTTTAAATTCAATTTTTAAAAAAATTTACTAAATGCTATTTCAAGCTAGATAGTAAACTAGCTGTTAGTTAGGAATACAAAGGCAAAAGTGAAGTGGTTCCTGCCCTCAGGCAACTCACTTAGGTGGAATTGTTTCAGAAAGACTTGAGAGAAGGGACTTCAATTAGAAAGTTATTTCAAAATTGCAAGCAAGAGGTGTTGAGGGCCTGAACTAGGATAGAACCCCTCTAGATACTCTAAACAATGAGGCAGATTCAATAACCTATTTGATGAGGGAAAGGAAAAGGAAAAGGAAAGAATCAAGGATGACTATGGCATTACAGACCTTGATGCTTGGGGAATAGTGGTACTCTACAGAAATTGGGACATTTATAAGAAAGAAAAGAAGGATAGAGATAATGAGCTCTATTGGGTTCTCTGTCCTGTCAAGCTATTTTTTTTTTTGCTATGTCCCACTCACAAAAATTTGCTTTTTCTTCCCTCTAACTTTTGCATCCCTCTGAAGTATCATCGTTTTTCCATTTAAACTACATATTTCATTTTATTCAAAACATGATTCAAATATTATCTTCACTAAGAATTCTTTCAGGATTGACCTTACCTTACTGATCACTTGTTTATTAGTTGTTCCCTTAGTACTTGTTATTAAATTTGAACTATGTCATTGAATTTTTAAAAAAAATTATTATAATTATAATATTTATTCTTGATACTTTATTCTATATATCTGTATATTATTCTCTTTCATTGATATTGTAGTTATTGTTGTTGTGTGCAGTGATGCCTCCTCCAACCCACCCACCCACACCCCCCAAAAAAAACAAAAAGAGGGAAAATTTCTTCTATTTTGGAGAGAAGGAAAATCATGTTGGAAAGAGGAATGGTTTTACTCCTGGAAAACCATAATCTAAATTCC
Source organism: Macrotis lagotis (assembly GCF_037893015.1). Classification (NCBI taxonomy): domain Eukaryota; kingdom Metazoa; phylum Chordata; class Mammalia; order Peramelemorphia; family Peramelidae; genus Macrotis; species Macrotis lagotis. The sequence goes on from NC_133666.1 coordinate 155,634,792, forward strand.
AGGTATATATTTTACTAGTTATGTGATCTGAACAAGTCACTTAACATTCATCCTCAGGAAATGCCTCATTAAAAGAAACAAGTGAAACAAACTATGTGAAAATGTTTCATAAACAGTAAAGTGAAACAGTAAGGAATTATTATTCTTATTATCTCCCCATAGCACCTAACGCAATACTCTGTACATGGTAGTTGCTAAACAAATGTAACTGACCAATTTCTTATTCAGCTCCCAATTCCACACTCATTCCCAATTCCACTCCATTATTTTCACCAGAAACTAAAGAGAATGCCCAACATGGCCATCTATCTGTTACATAGAGAGCAGGAACTCATAAGGTATCCTGATGACTTTATTTGTAACTTATAACATGTCCTTTATCATTATTGAGATGTACGAAAAATTTGAAGATTTAAGGGTATAGTCAAGAAAGAATACATCAAGCAGAACCAGAAAAACACTGTATACTCTAACAGAAACATGGGAGTGATGATCAACCTTGAAGGACTCGCTCATTCCATCAGTACAACAATCGGGAACAATTTTGGGCTGTATGCCATGGAGAATACCATCTGTATCCAGATAAGGAGCTGTGGAGTTTGAACAAAATTCAAGGACTATTCCCTTTAATTTTGAAAAACACAGATATTTTATTGTCTGATCTTGTTACCTCTTAGACTTCTTGTCTCTTCTCTAAGGACATGATTTCTCTCTCATCACACCCAATTTGGATCAAGGTACAACATGGAAACAAAGTAAAGACTGACAGATTGCTTTCCATGGGGGGGGGGGGAAGTAATATGGGGGGGGATTGTAAAACTCAAATAATATCTTTAATAAAAATTAATTTTAAAAAGAGTACATCATTTATAGTTATTTAAAAAACATTATTCCTCATCTCACGTGGAATATGATTTAGAAACAGAAAGAACCTCAACAATGATCTAATTCAACAGTTTTAATTTTCAGGTGAGGAGATTAAGACCCATACTGGTTACACAACTTGCCAGGGTCATACAGGGAACAAGTAAAGAACTGAGATTGGAACCCAGTGCCACTGTTTCAGGATTACTATCTTGAGTCCTCAAAGAAAAGATATCCAGAGACACTAGATCACTCTGATTCTGATTCTGCATAGCAAGAGAAAAACTAGAGTGATTAGAATGCTAAATTTTTTCCTGCTGTTTATTTAATGTGCCCTTAAAACATTTGTTGTGCTATCTCTACATATCAGGTCATGAAAATCTCTACAATATCAAGTTTCTAAATGCTTCTCCTCCAAGACTGGGGTAATGTCAGAAGTAAAAGTTGACTTAGATGTTCCACTCCCTCTGCTAGAGATCAGTTGTGGCTGTCAACATCATTAGGGCTATTCTAAGGATAGAAGCTTCCTCACAAAAACTCACTTTTTTCAAGTCCTAAATCAAAAAATTGTTTTCTTTTCTTCTGCTATAACGTTCTTAATTTAAAAAACCATGATTCCTAAGGTGCTTCCAAACCTGACTCCACATTGAAAGATGTTGGATTGCTAAGCTTCAATTCAATTCAATTAACATTTTTTTGTTATTTACTGTGTTCAGGCACTATACTAGGTACTGGATATAAAAATAAAAAAAAAAATAAATAGTGCCTGCTCTCAAAGAGCTTACAATATAACAGAAAACAGCAACACATACAAAACAAAGCTTGGAGATTACAGGGTAAGGAGCATCTTGCTCTGTGAAGTTAAAACTAAACAGAGCTATGGAAAGTTGGCTCTGAAGGCCTTACAGACAATAGCTGCCAAAAAGGTATCTAGGGTTAGACATGAGAAAATTCTAGTCCCCAAAAAGTGCTATTAATAGACCCAGATAGGGGGGCAGCTAGGTGGCACAATGGATAGAGCACTGGTCCTGGAGTCAGGAGTACCTGAGTTCAAATCCAGCCTCAGACACTTAATTACCTAGCTGTGTGGGCCTTGGGCAAGCCACTTAACCCCATTGTCTTGCAAAAAAAAAAAAACAACAACTAAAAAAAATAGACCCAGATAAAAAATGATATAAGCATACTTTGATCTCATAGCTAGAAGCCCTTATACATTGGATGTATGAAACAAAGGAGTTTGACAGTGACAGTTGTAGAGAAGAGGACAAGAAAAGTCTATAACAATGACCATCTCAAGGAGAGCATGCTCACAATTGCCCTCTCTGATTGCAATCTACTACTAGGAGTTGGACATATAGTAAAACAGTAGTTAAATGATTTGGCATTTTAGCAAACTATAATAGTCTCCTATTCTTCCCCAAAAGATGAGGGGATAAAGGGGGGGGGGTGGTAAAGAGCAAAGTGTTGAAGCAATTAAGAGAGATAGTTTTCAATTGTGCTTCATTGTTCTTGTACTACTACAGGTCTGAATATTCCAGAAAAGGAGTCTCTAAACTAAGATGCATGTGTCCAAATTAGGAACTGACTCTCCTTATGATCAAGATGCTCTGGATCCCATCAAACTGGAGCTAAATGGTTGCAGGGGGAAGAGTCTCCAACAAGTACTGTAGCCCATAGAGAGTGTGGCCAATGATTGCCCCAAGACAGGTCCATTTTATCAGTAGACACATACTGGGAATTGTTTAGACAGGGTAAGAAATAGAGTGAAATGTAAAATGTCTATTTAGCAGTCCTACAAACAGCTTTATGTTCTGATGGATTTGAAGCATCATCTTTCCAGCAAATTATTACAGTCATTATAAGTGGCTACTGAATTCTACTTTGTCTTTCTGTTAATATGCTCTGTGATTCTGTTATGTTTGGCATTTCTTTTATGTGTAGGTATGAAAGATCTGCTCCACTCCTGATTCACATTCAGTACCTTTTTATCTCAAACTTTTTATAGACATAAGCTATAGTAAATTTGTCCCCCAAGTGCTATGGTGAGGGTTTATTAAGCTAATGAGAAGGAACACAGAGTTTAACCTCCTCTCTCATTAGATTCTAGATTCCTTATGAGTAATTCAAGTCCAAGATAAATACCTGTTACAGAACAAGGAGTGGGTCCAGTATTCAACTCCTTTGGGTCCAACAATGATTCTTAATGTTAAAAGTTGATGAAAAAATAAGAAACCTACCAGCTAGTAGAGACTTATTGGGAAGTTAGAGGGGGTACAGTGGAAAGAGTACCAAGCCTTGAGTCAGGAAAACTCATCTTCTTGGGTTCAAATCTGGCCTCAGATACTTTATCCGTGTGACTTTAGACAAGGCACTTCATTTTGTTTGCCTCACTTTCCTAATCTATAGGAAGAAATGGAGAAGGAAATGGCAAACCACTCCAATGTCTCTATGCCAAGGAAACTCCAAATGAGGTCACAAAAAGTTGGACACAATTGAAACAACTGAACAACAGGAAGAGAATACTATTCTGGTAAATTAATAGCCAAAAAATTTTAATTTGTGTATATAATCTCTAAATTTTCCAGATGATTTGACAATTATGAGTTAATTTGATTGTAATCATATGGCATATAAGATTATTTCAAGACCACTTTTATATAAATTATACCTCATTACTTTAGTAATGATATAGAGTCCTACCCCAAAATGTCTTGATTTTTTCAAGTTTTTTTAACTGGTTTCATTGGACTAAAATGAAAGGTTTTGTAAATAGGGGGAAAATTTTTTTCTTGATCTTTATTAAACAGTTTGGGTTTCATTTTTATGTTCTGCATTGAACAACATTGTGAACTTCCTGAGTATGTTTCTAAGACATTTGTTTCCTTTGGTAAATCTAGAACTGGTTTGGTAGATATTAATATGTCATGGTAATTTAAAAAAAAAAACAATCCCCCCCCCACTATGAAAACTGATGGACACTATCTTAGCTGTGATTTGTAAAACAACTCTTCTTGTCCATCATGTTTCTTAGAAAAATAAAGCTGGTAAATCAATAACTAAATGAATAAAATGTATACAAGAGTTATTCACATAGAGGTAATTTCTAATTCAAATAGAATTAACTATAAATGCAAGTGCTTTGAAAAAAAATCAAGGCCTTATGTTTGGTGCTGTCACTATACACACTACATTTGTTAGGGATTTCATCACAGTGTGGAGGAAGTTAGTTCCAGGCTAAAATTTGGACAGATGGAAAACTCCCCTAGGGCATAACATTTAAAACAACCATCTTTTGCTGAACTTCAAGGAACTTTTACTAGATTCCTTATTTCTGCATAATTCCATTAATACTTTTTGTAAACTGGAAGGCAAACTAAATATCATTTATGGTGGTATAAGTAGCAGCAGAACTAGTCTAAGTTTTCTGCCAGTCTCCCTTCTACAAATATTTCAATAATTCAATAAAAACAGGATTTCAAAAGCTACATTTTTTATAATTGGTATTATTTTAGGACCAAGTAAGAGGGGAAAGGGCATTGTTATGTTTCTCTGAAGATGTCAAAAATCAAGTTAATGAGCATTTATTTGTAAAGTTAATGAACCTACTGTGTGGGAGGCATTGTGTTAAATTCTGGGATTAAAAAGAAAAACAAAAAAACAGGCCCTTCTCTCAAGTTACTCACAGTCTATTGGGAGAGATAACAAACAATTATGTACAAGAAAGATACAGAAAGGATATATTGGGAATAACCCCAGAGAGAAGATATTGAAATTAAAGATGACTAAAAAAAAGACTTGCAGGAAATGAGACTTCAGGAGAGTCTTGAAAGAATCCAAGGAAACCAGGAAGCAGAGAGGAGGAGAAAGAGAGACAGAGACAGAAACAGAAAGAGAGAGACAGAGAGACAGGTACAGAGACAGATGAAGACAAAAAGACAGAGACAGAGATAGAAACAAAGACACAGAGACAGAGGGAATTAGTTCCAAGCATAGGGAATTAGTCAGATAGAGTTAGTTCCTGGCAGTGAAAATTCAACTTATAAAGTTTTTTCTAGATCTAACTCTGTGATCACACAACTGACACTGTAGCTAACTATAACATGAGGCCATGTGCAAACTGAAGAATCACCTCACAGTATCCTCTAGTGTTAGAGGAGCCTTGGATTATCTGATTCACTCTCTTTGTTTTACAGATAATAAAACTGAGTGAGGTCCAGAAAAGAAAAGAAAAGAGTGACTTATGCAACTATTATATTTATGAGTATATGTTTATGTAAGGTAGTTGTTTGTCTCTCTCTTTGAAGAGAACCAATGACATTACATGGTGATGTCTTGACTTATATATGAATTGTATTTAAGTGAGGTTGAATTGTACAAAGTGGTCAGTCTCATTTTCTCTTCCAGAATTTCCAAGTCCAGTAGCAGGACAAAAGTCTAGATGACTGGTGATGGCCTGGGATGCAGTCAACATCCTTGGCATATTCAATGTCTAACCAATCTCAAAGCATTCCACAATGCCTGCTTCAGATGTTTCATTGCATTTGGAACAAATTTCTCTCATTTGCCCGTTCCACAGTTTGGAGTAGATCTCCCCCAATTCACAACAGGTTTCAAGTCTATTGGTTACTGGCAACCAGGTATAGCCTGTCTTCCAAAATGGATTACTTGAATATGCCCACTGTACATGCTACAACTTCTTGGAGCCACAGGTGAGAGTTGAGAGCCAGGTAGACACCAAAGGTGGTTGAGCAGCCCTGAAAGGGGGTTAGCAAGTCTTCCCATCAGAGATGGTAGGCCTCCTTGAATACTCAATAAAGTTTTGTCCCTTAAAGGTATTGCCCTTTCATATGGAATAGTTTGTTGCTTAATTAAGTCTATTCAAAGTTCTAAGAGAAACAGTTGTTCTAATGCAAAGCTCTGAGATAGCTGTACATTTTGAATGTTATGAACAAATGAAAGTTATATACGGGGTGATATGAACACTAGAACTATTTTATGATTATGGAACAACTATAATTTATATGATTATAGGCAGAATATGGAGATTTACTTATTCACTAAGATGGAAATTGTTCACAGAGAAGATCTAGAGGCTGAACCCAAAATATGAGAGGGGGGGATAAAAGTGAGAGACAGAGAGAGACAGAGAGAGAGAGAGAGAGAGAGAGAGAGAGAGAGAGAGAGAGAGAGAGAGAGAGAGAGAGAGAGAGGAAGGGAGAAGGGAACGAGGGAAGGAGTGGCACTAATGTTGTAGTCTTAGATAAATCCTTATAAATCCTTATCCTCTCTAAACCTCAGTTTCTCTAAAATGGAAGAAGCAGTATTTGTACTGACTACCTTACAGAATTATTAAGATAAAGCATAAAAGTGTTCTATAAATGTGATTTGTTATTTATATGTCTATTTTGACTTTTGTGACTAGCTCTGGTAAATCTGATCAACATAAATAACAAGATATGGTAAAAATGAGCAATTATGATCTATTTCTGAAATACCAGAACTTAGTACTTTAACAAAATTGTCACAAGTAATAGTCCAAAAATTTTAGAAAGATTGATATGTTTCAATTCTCTGTATTCTACCTATCTTCCTTAACATAAATGTTCTTTAACATTCATAAGTGTGCACTTATACCAATACATACACATACATAAACCACATATAAACACTTCACTGTAAATTCCAAATTTACCCAAGAAGTTTAACTAAAAGTTGAAAGTAAAACTAATACCAAGACCAATACCAAAAACCATATGAATCCAGATGCAAGGTCTGAGAACCAATGGTAACTATTTGAAATTGAAATAAAAACTAAGGGTAAAACTAGGAAAGGAACTGATAGTCCTATTAGACGAAGAGCATCTCTGAGTTATACATTTCTTTCCTTGCCATGTTTTTCCTCATGTTCACTATATGAAAGAGGAGTTAATTCAAGGGATCAGATACAGAGCTTGCAAGATCCTCTGAGCAAATTAAACTTCCCAGGCCCCGGTGAGGCAGCACTGTAGTAGAAAGAGCATTCAACCAGTTGGTTAAACACCTGGGGAAATAGCCAAGCTCAGATATTTACTTTCTCACTGAGCAAGTCAAAATCTCTCTGAGCCTCAATTTTCTCCACTTCTGTGGGGAGAAATGATAAGAAGAAGAAGAAGAGCTTCAGAGTGAAGAATAACAGATATAGGAAGCACTCACAACAAAAAACTCATGCATCATTAACAAAACATAGGACCCAACACTCTAAAGTGACAATAGAAAGATTAACACTATAAATATTCTTAGTTCATATGTTAAAGAGGTCAAGAACTTATCAAAATAATTTTAGAATAAGCAGACAACACTTCACCTAAAAATAATAAAGTTTGATAGCAGGTACATGCAATTGTCTAATGCAACAAAGTTGTTTTTCTGGAAATTAAGCCTATGAAATGGCTAATTTCCAAAAACAGAATAAAATGGACAATAACTGCATGAATATGGTAAACAATATATTAACAAAAAAATCAAACATATGACTGAATAGTATAGATTTGTTTTTGGAAACAAAGGTGCCTATGATGACAATTCTAGGACTAGGTCATTGCCCCTAGAAATTACAAAAAGGTTATCTTTCAAGATATCCTTTTGGTGACTGATGAAGATTATGAAAGGAAATGGCAGGAATTTTGCAGTACATCACTGCAGGTTGTAGAAATTTAGCACCTAAACAAAAAAATTGTTTTGTGGCTAAATGTATACATCAAAAGCTCATTTTCTGTTGTGGACTGACAGAAAACAAATCCTCACACTACAAATATAGACCTCAAAATATTCTGGCAAACTTTACCAATAAACTTCTTTGAACCTTAATCACAGAACTGTCATTCACAATCATTTGTACATAATATTGACCCAGAAAAGTTGAAAAAATGTTTTTAATTTCTGCCACCATTCCAAATACTCATAATCTCCAATTTATATGAAATGAAAATCATTCACTATATAAAAACCTAGAAGGAGATATCAAAATCACATGAGAACACAATGAGGCACATATCCTCACTGTTGTCATATCTGCTATTTAATTTTGATACAACTGTTCCACTGAACCTACTTATTTTTATTCAACTAATAGAGTAATTTTATCATCTTCTGCAATAATACATAGTCCATTAATTTTTTTTATTTTTTTCAAGGCAATAGGGTTAAATGACTTGCCCAAGGTCACAACCGTTAAATGTGTATTAAGTGTCTGAGACCACATTTGAACTCAGTCTTGCTGACCCCAGAGCCCATACTCTATATACTACACTATCTAGTTGCCCCCTTTTTAAGTATTTTTTTAAAATCTAGATAGTGTCTTGTTCTAGGACTGTTTCCATTTGAACCCCATTGGAAAAGATATAATTAACAATTTTGTTATTAGTAGTATTAGCTACTTCACGAGAGTTCTGTTTAGCTCCAGAAGGCAGAAATAAGAGCAATGGATGAGATTCAAAGAAATAATTTAGGCACAAAGACAGGAGAAACTTCCTAACAATTAGAATTATCCAAATGTGGAATGGCTCACTTGAAATTCTTTTGCAAAGGCTTCATGACCACTTGTCAGATATATTGTACAGAGAATCCTTTTTCAGTTCTGGGCTAAATAGCTTCTAAAGTCCTTCCATTCCAGAGATTCTGTGATTCTATGTTGTTAAGAAAGTGTTTTGTAAAACTTAAAGCATTTTCAGAATAGGTGTGATTTATATGAAATTAACAAATATTAATGAATTAGTTTTAATTTACATCAAAATCAATATGCATAGATAACTTTGATGAATTTCACAACTCCTCAATCAGAAATTCATCTAGTATCAGGCCAGAAATTTCCTCTATACTATTCCCCAACAAGCAAACAGCCTGTACTTTAAAGATTTGGTTTTTTTTTAAGGAAAGTATTTTTTTCCTCTTCATTCACAAATGTTTAAAGGGAAATCATTTTATAATTATTCTGGCAATTGTTCTGATCAGGGCAGGAGGAGTGGTGGTGGTGAATTTACAATTTCTAAACAAATATTGTCATTTAGAGTGTCAATTTTCCCATTTTAAAAAGCTAGGAATAAGCTGAGTATCTCTGATATTTATTTATATATATATATATATATATATATATATATATATATATATATATAATTTATTTGTGCAAACATATGTACATATACAGTCACATGCACTTTTTATGTAAAGTGGTAAAGGTAATGCTAGGTTGATTTCTTGTCATTTAATATTTATTGCCCATTTGCAATCTGCTAGGCACTGAAATGTTTTCTTATGCAAAATTCAATATTTGGTGTCAAATCCAACAAATATATTGCTCCTAGCTTGGGGTCCATATACAAAAGAACTGCAGATTTTAGATTTTGCTCTTGTTTTTTTTTTTTCTAGTTGCAATACTAAGTCCTAGCGCCCCCCCCCCCAATTCTGACTTTCATGTAATCTTTCTTTGTGAGTAAATCAAAGACTACTCAAGTATTAGCTCTGGAAGTGATCCTAAGAGATCAACTAGTGTAACCTCCTCATTCCCCAGATGAGAAGTGAAAGGACTTGCCTATGAATTCCTTTTATTTAAAAGTTAGAGTTATGAGCAAGTAGAGCATTTTAATCCAAAGTCTCTTTTTATCATCTAACAGACTCACTCTGATTTTAATAAGAAAAACCAGACCATAATCTTTCTGAAAGATTCCTTCTATATTCTATAATTCTAATATGCATTTGGGAATTTTTATGTATAACATCTGAATTTGAATTTAAATGTATTTTAATCCTGAATCATTGAGTTCAATCAAAATCTATGTGATTCAATCAATATTTTAGTGTCTAGGTGAAAAGAATCTTTGATTCCAGATAATCTGATACAAAAATTGTGCAAGTCTTTACATGTGCATGCACTAGAGTGCACTAGAGACTTATAAAACTTTCCCATTAGTTTATATAAATATTTCCCATTATAAATATTTTTTCATTAATAAATACTTTTCCCATTACACTTCATAATCTTTTCATGTTATCTCCTTTACACAAAGAGAAACTGAGGTAGAAGAGCTGAGGGAATTCCTAGAAGTCACATAGCTAAGCAGTTCCCTAGAACTGGTACTCAAACTAATGGAAAACTTAATTTTAAGACAAACTACTTCCAATTCCAAAAAGCACTTTAAAGGAGATAAAGTTTCTACTTTACTAATATTGTTTATGCTTAAAAAGAAAACAGAAATTCTTCCTCTATGGGAATCATTAGAATATCCCCAATAGCCAATGAAAACACTCTGTTCTTATCAAAATACACTGGAAAATGTCTTAGAATGCCAGAACTATTTCTGTTTTATCAGTACATCGAAGGCTTAGAATTTCCCAAAAGAAAAGATACATAGGTGTGCTGATAGTACAAGACATAAAATCAAAAACTATCCATGACTGACCCACTTAAATACATTTTCAGACAATATTATAAAAATATTATCATTTATAGCTATGTAGGTTTTTAAGTTGTTTTACTGTTTCAGGGAAACAGTGATGCTAATTTTGGGCAACTATGTTTTAATGAAAAAAGCACTGAAATTAGAAGGCTTCAGTTCAAACCCAGGTCCCACTATTTACTATTGTGTGATGATAAGTAAGCCACCTAGCTCTTCCAGGCTTCCTTTCCTCATTTATGATATAGGGATAATGATACTTGAACACACACTTGTTGTGAGAATCAAAGGACATAATAGATTTAAAGTGCATTGTAAAACACAAAATCATATAGAAATGTCATCTCTCCTAATTAGAAGGCAAATTATGGTGCAATAAAGGCACATATATTCAGTTTTTAAAAATTCATGTGAAGCCTTCGTACTGTTCAGACAATATGTATGTCAAATATTTAATCCTAGGATGGTTTTTCTTTTGCTGCTGAGCTAGCTTGCTTCTAGACTTTGCCCAGACCTCCAGCACCCCACTTCTATCTAACTGGTTTTAAATTTTATAAAGTAGGAACTAATTTTAATAATAGTTTAAATCAAACATTATTACCAAGATGAATTACACAGTCTTATCCATTCCTACACCCCGCATAAAAATATATAACATACTCCAAAACCAAATACAAATAAATGATTTGGGGGGATCCTCTGTCATTTAAGATCTTCCACACCACAGCTCCTTTCCATTAGAATGGATAATCAAGAATTAACACTAATTACTATTTGTGCTTTGAAAAAATAAGAATGCCCAAGTGGGCTAACAATAGTTATTTCTCAGAGCTTTACCAGACACAGAAAACATAGCTTGATTACATTTAATTTGATTCCAATTAAAAAACCCTTAAGAAGTTCCTATTGAATTAGATTACAGCAAGCATTCCTGCAGAAGACACTTCATTATCTGAGGCAGTTTCAATTTACAGTTCTCACACAGGAAGGAAAACCCTGTTTGTTTGAGAAGAATAAGCTTCATCTCAGTATTCCATTATTGTGGATATTGTGGCTCTTTGGTTATTAGTTAAACATGAAGGTACTCCTATGAAAAACTCTGCATTGGGGCTGGCTCATGCATGACTGAAACTAGAAATGCTGTGGAAAAACCACAGTACAATCAGAGGCAGACGTAGAGAGTTACATACATGTATATAGTAAAGTAAGCAGGGAGAGGCTACCAAGACCTGCATGAAATAAAGCTAGGTTTTCACATTTTACTAGATACATGCAAATGATCCTTACTTAACATATAATATGTAATTTTCAATTCTCCCTCCCTCTTTATAACAGAAAATAGAGTTTCACATATTGATAATGTACATATTCATATCCTAAATGTTCTAAAATTTGTTTCTTGGTCCTAACATGATCAGTGTTGAAGGACTCTAACTTATTAACTCAGTGCCCCCAGTTTCTGATCACTTAACAAAGGTGAGAAATGCTCATGGGAAAATAATGATGTAAGAAAAGAAGCAAAGTAAAAATATTTATTCAAATGGTCTAATAAGACTAAAGTAATAGGGAACCAGTCTTGAGTAAGCATGAACTGTGTGGTTCATTTGAAATTACCAGAATTCAGTCTACTATGTACCTTGGAAGCAGTAGACATTCAGTACATGTCCACTGAATTACACGTTTAGTATGCCCATCTTTCACAACTACAAAGGACCCTGTGGTTTGTGGTTAGTGATTAAACAAAGAGTAGATGTATCATATGGGTATGAGTACAGAAAAACCTACAGTATTTCAAGCAATTCATGTTGCAACAATGTCTTTATTATACCTTGTAGAGATCATTGACCAAAAATCAACTTACTCTACAATATATCTATTGGTTAATTAGAACTCTAAGGAACACAACCAAAAAAAAAAACACATTATTGACTTTTAGATCTTCAATCAAATAAATATTTACTACTGTAATTTGCAAAAATTATTTCCTTTCAATTTGGGGCACAAAGAGAAACTGTGCTACTTATTTCACTGAGTACTGTAGTCATCAACAAACACAAATTATGGTCAATGAAAAAAAAACTTTACTCATGTAATGACAATCTATGAATATCCTTACCCCTTCTGCAAATCACACACACACACACACACACACACACACACACACATATATATATATATATATATACATATACATATAGTGCTTTATGACTGTAAACTTATTTTAATGCACAACTGACCTTGAGACAGAGCATAGCAGAACCATAGATGTGTGACCTAGTTTAGTGACCAGTGGCTATAGATATCAGAGAATGTGCTTGCTGTCAATGATCACTGCTGAAACCTGTCTATACCACACCAGAACAATCAATTTTGTAAATGATTGCAATAATCAAGGAAATTGCCTAATTTATAAATCCTTGCATACAGCATTTTAATGGATCCCTACATTTTAATGCTGATGCTGCCAGAGCTAAATGAATTGTTGTCCAGTCTGTCATTACACAAAATGATAAAAGCATTCAGTCTGGTTAGGCAACTACATCTCATGGATATTCAGGGCCTCAGTACATAATCAGTCATTAGTGACTTCTGTGAAAATTTTGCCTCACCAAAGCTTCAGGAATGGGAAAAGGGAGGGTATCTGTGTGCTCCCATCTTTATAGAAATTTTTCATTATATACTTGGAATCTCCCTACACATGACAATGTTGAAGCTCTGCCTTTTTCCCTGAACCATTATATCTCTGACACATCCCCCATTCAAATTCTTTGAGAGGGACCATATTTTATTTTTTTTTCTTTTCCTTCTCAGTGTAATACTACCCCATTAAAAAAAAACTACACTCCAGGGCCAGCATACTTTACTACTTTGAACTTACAAATCATGAATCACGACCAGGAGGATACAGTTAGAACCGAGGGGGATGTGCTCTTGCTAACAGGTAAGTCTATATAATCCACACTGAGAGTGGCTCTACGATCTTAGCTCTTTTCATAAACCCCGTTACACACAAATTGCTATTCTCGGTTAAACCTTAAGCAATTGATTTCAGCCAATAGTGTGCTGTCAGTCCTTTACTTACTGCTCAATCTCACTAACCTGACATTTATGGTGTACTGATTGGCCTCTGTCAGTGGTGGTGGTTGTAAATTCACTTTGAAAAGCTTTGTGTTAACAGCCTTCAACCAAGCTCGGAGAAGAGGACGAACAGGCAGTCTGACAATTGCTCGACCTCCTGCCCTTATTACAGTGAGTAAATCAGGGTTTGAGCCATTAGGCTGGAGCCTGAGGCCTACACAAAAAGGATTGACATGACTAAAGGTCAACCTCTGTCACACATGTATGTGTAACAATTTGGATAATGGAATTCTGTAACTTATCTAAGAAAGGTGGCAAATACTTATAAGGAAAGAGGGTAGGCTGCTCGGATTTTCTGGCTTTTATGCTAAGTAGTTACACAAGACTCTGTATTTCTTGTGTAAATACACAAAGAATGTTTGAACTCATGAAATCTTAAGTTATATAAAATCCACCAAAAAAAAAAGCGAGTGGGAGGGAAGGTATTCAAAGCAACTCATGCCAGAGAATGATATGATTTCTTTCCCATGCTAACTAATGTATCCTTTAATTTGGAATATGTCATCTTATTTGTTATGGATGTACCATAATTGTAAATTATATTTGTCATGGTGTGCGCCATCTTGGATAGTAGTTGTTTAGGAAAGTTTCACGTATGGATTATCAATCCATGATCTTAAAGACAAAATTTATTATAATGTCCCATAAGATACACAACTTATATAGATAATTAAAATACAATTTTTCAAACAATTAAGTTGAGATTAAGTTACAGAATGATATTAATGACAAAATGTGATAGTTCTGCTTCGAGACAATTCATAGCCTTGTGTATCAGTTCTCTCTTGTGATCTGACTTTTAAGGTTCATCTAACTAAGACCTTCGAATTTTTTTAATCTTATTTTAATTTCTGGATTTTTCTTCTAAATCAATGTGGGAGAATTGTACAAGATATAACATAATGGGGGTAGGGAAGAAAAAACCACAGTCATGGACCCAGAAGCCTACTTGTAAGAGCTTTTCTTCACAACGACAAAATATTCCCAAATAAGCAACTACCAAAAAAAAATACATAATGTTAATTGAGTAATATTCCTTGAATTCCTCAGAGTTTATAATGTCTGCAATTCAAGTGCACATATTAAAATCTATTAAATTAAATCTCCAAATAAAAGTCGATTTTTCTCTTTTTTTAAGAAAAAAGGAAACAATTTTATCTCTTAAAAGAAATCAGAATTGCTAACCTATTATTCACTATTTGGTTTGATGGGGCATATCTGTACAGGGGTTATGTATATAACTAAAAGTATTTGAATAGTTTAATTCTAGTTATTTTATTCAAATGCACATTTGTAAAAAAAATGCCCAATTTATAGTATTAATATTTTTAACATACTGGAAATCTTTCCAAAAGGCAGCAGATGGCTTTACAGTCCATGTAAAACTACAAAATGCTCACTCTATCAAACAGGCACCAGTGAAAAAGATGTCTTCACCTCAAATGAGGCAAAGCCAAAAATCTATACCAGCTGTTACTTTGCATAATTTAAAAAAGCAATAATAATATTACTAAGGTTTACTTTTAAGGGACAAATTATTCTAATTTCATGAGCATGCCATATTTGAAATTCAGCTGACAGGTAGCCTAGAATATTAAGTATTAAATTGTAGGAAAACATAATTTTTACTTTAGTATAAGCTGTGGCAGCAACAAAATTCTATCTTTAGGCACTCTGATGAATCAAAGCACTACAATACAGTCTTTAAATCTATACTGTTTACCCATTCTATCACTAAAACAAGTTCTTCAATTCAAGGTTTCTCATGTGTCTACTCATGGGCACAGTCCTATGTATGGAATCTGGCAATTTGAGTCAATTTACATAGTATATGTAAAGTGTAAATAAGTAATTTTCCTTTATTCTATTAATGCTTAAAATTGCCACTTAAGCCACAGTTTTCAAACAAAATTTTGCAATTATTTACTATAGAAATATATACTAAAGTAGTTTTGCAATAAGATATTACCCTAAGTTAACTGACAATTGTGAAAAATGGAATCATTAACTTAAAAGTAAAAACTCAAGTCAAAATGCTTTATCACAAAGTCAAATCAAAAAAAAGTCTGCAATGGTCAATATGATCTTGGGTTTTTTTAGAAAAGATAAAGTTTCTCCCATATCAAGGATGAAAATATAATATTCAAATCTGTCCAATGAAGGATTTTGCAAAACTGAATCTTTCCCTGAAACCCTGATTTTAATTTTAATAAGCTTCAACTTCATTTAAATTACCAGAATAATTCTTCATTTTTGAAAAGAAGTGCAATTTATTTTGCCAATTGTTGCTAAAATGTCTTGTCAAGCTTGACTTCTGGGTTGAAAAGCTTCAGCTATACAAGCCTATCTTAATCAGCAATTTCATTTTAAACTTCTGGATTTTAGTCCAATAGAATTTTAAGTGTGCCCTGTGTACATTCCAAAAGTCTGGTCTTATTAAATTCTGATGTTAAGCAGAAAGGGGAAACCATGTGCAACCAGATTAATTTATCCCTAGGGAAAAGGGACACATTAATAATTGAGATAATGTTTTCATATATGTTAGAATCAAATGTGCCTTTCCACTTCTTCATTAGAAAACACATTAGGGAAAAATTATCTCACTCTCATCAATAAGACTTAATTGCTGAGAAAGTCTCTATTTTCTTTATTTAAAAAAATTGGAAAGAGTGCTCCAATTCCTTGCAAATGTCCAGAAATGTTATCATGCATTCAAGTATTGTTGGAATAAATGCCTGTGTTACCAAAGTGAATGTTTACTTAATTCACCCTGGACTATTTTTGTTTTAAACAGCCTGAGTTTATAATATTTTTTTAAAAAATACCAGCAAACCCTGAGCTTGATTGAAATGAGTCAAAGTGAAAAAGAAACAACTAAAGTGACTAATATTTTGGCTTTATGAAGTATTAATCTCTCTAACCTACAAGTTGTTTTGACCTTTTTCTAAAAAAAAAACTAAGAATGCCCCATGATCTTTCATGGTTGTGAAAACATGCCATGAGGTAATGGAATGGTATTGCATATTCTCTGAATGGCTATACATTTGAAGAGCATTGGTAATCAGCAAAGAAAATATAAAGTGCATGATAGGAGTTCTTTAGCAAACGAACCAAATAGGTTTCCAATATTTGTTAATGTCAAGGAAAATGGTTTCTATATTTACCACAACCAGGAAAACAGAAGAATTAAAAACACATGTGCCCAATATGAATTTGAATGTTTCTGAAAAAAACCTTCATTCTGTATAATTAAAGCACAACTATGTTGAAAACAATGAATTGTAAATTGAAATAAAAATCCATCAACTACTTGGTATCATGTAGGAAAAAATATTAGAAATCCATTTGTACTACTGGAATAAAGATAAGTTACCCCCAGAAGATCCATCAGGACTTAAATATCGAGTTACTAATTTAAAGACATTTTCTCATCTGCAATCGACTTTGAAAAATATGCAGAAATTAATTACACTTATGACTTGAATGAGACAATCATGAGAAGATACATACATATATAAAGTTAATATTTTATAAATATGTGTATATTAATGTTGACCTGCTAGGATGAAAGATATTTGGAAAGAATATATTTTAAAATGGATTACTATATCATGAGTCAAAAAACACTTAGTGTCAGAATTTCTTATTTGCCTACAGATGCAAACTTATTACTTTTTAAAATAGTTTTAAGAATATATTTTTTAAGAATCCAAGTCTGAAAGAAAAAAACCCTAAAATTAGAATAATAAAGTCAAAATATGAGATTTTTGTGGTATTAAATAGAACTTGATTTAGATATTCTGCAATTCACAGAAAATGTCTTAGGATGATACATACACAAACACACACACATACAAATAAACGTGTGTGTGTGTGTGTGTGTACACATACAAATAAACGTGTGTGTGTGTATCTCCAATATTTTAAATGATTAAAAAGAATTTTACAACTACTAGTAATCAGAAGTAACTTCATTTAAGTCATCCATTACTATGTGTGCTAAACGTATCAGCAATCTATTACCTATTCACAATATACACTGGAATGCTATCCCATCTTTATACTATAGTCCTTTTTAATAGACTTTTGTTGCTTTCCTGAGATATTCTGCACAATTGTAGAGTCATTAACTAAAATTTCACAGATATCCGACAGTATCAGAAATATTCATATTCCTACAATCCCAAACAACTATACCAACTTTGCTACTGTGGAAGAAGAAAATAAGTTGCAAGATATCTACTAATTCAGGCCTTTGGGTCTGCAATTAAATCACAAACACATACAATTTTTATATCATATGCAAAACTACTCCAAGTCCAGGATCCAATATTATTAAGACTAAATATACAGATGAAATATTCCTCAATATTTCTATTAAAACAATTTCTACTGTACACAAAATATTCCAACAAATATTTATTAAATGCTTATATTGCTACTCTAAACTCAACCATTACACAGAACACCCAGCTGTTCCAGCCTCAAATGTAAAAAACAGCAAATGTCCCTTTTATATGGGATTTTCTTATTTCACAGTTTTCTCCTCTATGTTACTAGAAATAAAAGTCCTAAACTGAAGGCATTAAATAACAGTATTCAGGTTTCCATTTTCAGAAAGAGGCAAGCCTGTATAATTTAGTTATTAGCACTTAGAAAAATTGTTATACATAGTTCATTGTTCTTGTGATTCCACAATAGCATTAACAGTACTGGAAAGTGCTTTTATCTCTTTAAGGAAAACTTGAGGTCACAACCAATTAGATTAGGAACCAGAATTAAAAAGGAAATGTTTCAAATCCTGATCATTGGAAGATTTTTCCCCTTAATGTCATTTTTTTTTTACTTCCCAAGAGTGTCCTTACCTACCACAATTTATCTTCCTTCTCTCTTTCTTTCCCCCAAAGAACTTCTTTGCAAGGAATAATTTTAATATAGTTTGTGATAGTAATAATACAAAGTGTCCCAAAACTCTTGGTGCAGTTTTCAGCTATTGAGCCTTAAAATAGCACAAAACTTTTGGTATACTCTTAGTTACTTTTTAAAAAATTTCCTTTATTAAATTCTAAACCCTATAGTGAAATGTTAAACATATTTTTTAAAGTCTCCAATAGGTTAAGCTTGAAATTTAACCAAGGATTTTTCCCCATGATTCTTCAGAATGTGTGACCAAGCTATTGATGATCCAGACATAAACCGAACCTCCTCCACTTTTTACAGCAAGGTCTTTACACAGGCCTTTTCTCATGGACCTAGCTCTATGTAGAGAGTTCACTCAAACATGCCACTTCTGTTAACTCTGAATAGAACATTCTTAACACACAGGTGCAAGTTTTTGTGGATAAGATGGACTATTTAGACCACAATCTACTTGGTTTAAGATAAAACAGCATGTACTGTAACCTGTCATCTTGACAGGCTGCCCTGCCAAGTTAAATGTGTAAGCAGTTGCAGCAATCTGCTCCATATTACACCAAGGAGGTTCTGCCTTCAGGTACCTGCCAAATTGGCCAGCAAGAGTAAATTCTATTACCCCACTATCCCTCTGCTCCTATAAAGGTATATCCAATATCTCAAGTTTCACAGTACATATTCCTTTTCTTAAATTTCACAGTACCCCAGGCAACATGATAAATATTAATAATAAAGTTAATGATGTAAGATGGTAAACTCTTCGAGGACAGGGAATGGGTCTTATTAATCTTCCAGGGTCTGAGGTAGGATTATATTATCGTAAAAGCCCTGGTAATGAGATGTAAATTTGAACACTGGCTCTGACAATTTATTGGATCACAAATTTTGATGACCTAGAAGGGATCTTCTAGGTTCATCCTGTCTAAACAACTACCTCATTTTACAGATCAGGAAAAGGAGGTTCAGATATGATTGCTGCAAAATCATTGTATAGTTAGTACTCGAACTGTTCTCTCTCACTTCAAATCTAGGACTGTCAAGCTTTGACAGGTCATTTAATCTCTGAGAATCTCTCTTCATCTGCAAAAGGGACAATCATTTGCAAACTACCTATCTGAAATAGGTGATTATTTAATATAGAAGATACCAAATCAATATTTATTAGAAAGACTATCTAATGTCAATTTTCAGAAATTCATTCATCATTACTTCCTATATCAGAGATTCCCAACCTGAGGTACAAGAAAATTGTTAAGGGAATGCAGGTAATATTTGATAATTGACTTTATTATCCTACAAAGTTATTCCAATATATTATTGTTAGCACAAAAACAAGTAAAGAGGGGGGGGGGGGGCGGCTAGGTGGCGCAGTGGATAGAGCACTGGCCTTGGAGTCAGGACTACTTGAGTTCAAATCCGGCCTCAGACACTTAATAATTACCTAGCCATGTGGCCTTGGGCAAGCCACTTAACCCCATTTGCCTTGCAAAAAATTAAAAAAAAAAAAAGTAAAGAGAAAGTGGGAAGACTAGTTGTGAGATGTTGCATCTCAAAAACTAGAGGTAGTTGAAGGAATCATTTCTGCTGATCAAAACCAAATGAAAAATACTTGAATATGAGGCGTTTTTCATATTGCACTAGGAAAAAAATCAGTAGCAATGATTTCCAAACAATGAAGTTACAAAATTTGGGGTGTGCCCTTGGAGAAACATATCCTATTCTAATTAACTGTGCTCACAAGGCTTTAATTACATTTCTGACAATTTATCTCTGTGAATTAGGATGCTCAACCTGTTGTCAATTAGATTCATAGCAAGAAACAAACTGGAGGCCAATAATAATAGGTAGGGTATCACTTTTTTAAAAGAATGTAAGAATAAAACTATTAAATGACAAGAAACAGAATGGTCTCATTAGTTTTTTAACTGTGTTCTTATAAACACTTTAATGACTTTAAAAAGGGTATGTACCACATACATAGTTCATGCAAAATTTCTAGAATTAATTTCTTTACATATGAATAAGAGATATGAGAATGTTCACTGGCAGCTGGGGGATTCTCTAAAGAAGAAAGAAGGATGGGAACCCCTGTCTTACACCTCTTTTTTACTAAGTTATTTTCTTCCTACAATAAAAGCTAGAAGACTTGGGATCTAGTTGTAGCTCTTTTGTGAAGAGTCAAGTGTTGGACAAGTCACTTTCCTTTAATTTCCTCATTTGTCAAATGAGGGAATGGATGATTGCTAAGGCCTCTTCCAGCTCTAACATTCTCCGTCTCTTGAGGGAAGAGCAGAAGGCCTGGAACTGTAAATTTTAGATGGCCAACTTGGGAAACCTATTCTCCATACTTTTCACGAACATTGTGCCCCAGGAGGTCTGACCCCACTGAGATCAATTCCATTCAATTAACTATAGATAACTTTTAGACAACAAGAAACGAATCCGTCAAGTTAGAGAGAAGCCTTAAGCTTACCTCCCAGAGATGTTGGGTGTTTCTGACAACTCCCGCCTGCACCTTCTCTGGGGGCAGAAGCACTCCCTGAAAGGGTCCAATCCAGGTGCCCTGCTGGATCCTCTGTGCAGCACAGATGCCATAGGCCAGGCCTGGGACGGTGCTGGTGCACAAACACACTTCCCGGGGCAGGTCTCGAAGCCACTCGGGCATCTCTGGCGGGGGTGCGGCGGCGGCCGTGCTACTGGTACCTACCAGTCGGCGAAGGGAATGCAGGGGGCCGTGCATAGGGCATTCGCCATTACGGTTGTCAGCGCACATATCGCAACCTGCCGAGTGAAAAGAAGGGCCGTGGGGGGTAGGGAGGGGGAGAGACACGTGGAGAAAGAGAAAGGTTTAACTAAGAAGACGTGTGTGCTTATTCATCCCTATTCACCCCCACCCCCCGCCAAAAGATCCAACAGTTCTACCCTGGGGCACAATGTACTGAAAATGATGCACACCCTCCCCCCCCCCCCCCGGTAAGATTTGGGTCCCGGTGTATCCCTAGATCTGATCAACTTTGGATTAAATTCTGACTATACGGACCCTCGATGTGCTATAAAACAAGTGTCTGCAAGGAAATAAAGACTTCGCTTAGAAGACTTTCACACTCTCTAGGCCTCAACTGTGGCATCCTCCTAATCGTGGTATCGAGGTTAGTTTTCCCTTTCCCTTTTCTTTTCAGACTCTCTCTATTCTTTCTTTCCCTTTTCCTTTCTTTCGCCCTCTTCCTCCCTCTTCTCCCCCTCTTCACTCCTTTATGTGTGCCCTCTTTTCTCTCTGTGTTGTCTGTCTTTGTCTCTCCCCCACCCCCCCACCCCCGCTTTTTTAACCACAGTTGCTTAATTTCACTTTTTAAAGAAATTCTGAAATCTTTCCCTTGGAATTAGGAACAGGAGTCTCACTATAAATGATAAAATTGATCACTGTCCGGACTATGTCTTTTAAATTTTTTCCTTATTAAAAAAAAAAAAGCTTTGAAGCTGATTCCTCTTACAATCCCAAATATCCCCTCAAGGAGGAGGTGGTGGAGAGGCCCATCATTTCTGCTGCCCAATAAAAGGTCTTCAGCCTGGGGAGACCATTCTGTCAAACAATTTGGCATCCAGAAAAATAACTCTCGGCACTAAAAAATGACTAGTCTGCTTTTGGTTAGTTCTTTCTGGTTCTGTACATTGGTATCGCCATTGTTGTTGTGGGGGAGAAGTCAAGGCTGTCAATTGTGGGGTTACTGTAGAAGTATTCTTATACTTGTTAGTGAGTCTTTGGCTTCTTGGGAAACGCTTGGAGAATTTTTTAAAGAAAGAAATGCCTACTTGGTTAAGCTTTGAAACTTGTAAAACCTAAAAGCTTAAAAAGTTTTTGTGATATTGTTTTTACTTATTGGGCTTCTTTTATTCTTTTCTTTCCTCGCCTCCTGAAACCAGATAAATTAAATATTTCAAGGTATTTTACGAAAGTGGATTTTTTTTCCACCTTAAAAAAAATCAACTCTAGCTGCTGTCGCTGCTACGGCCACATATTCCCACTGGAGCCCTCCTGGAGAAGAAAATAGGTAGTCCATTGGTGTTACAAATTTTCTTTCTTCCAAAGGGATAGTGCAAAAGGAGAGAAGGAGGGAGGGGAAAGATAATTTCAGACTAGAAATGAAACTCGGTGCACTAAAAACCTCACTCTGTTTGGGGCCCTTCGGTCTTACTCCGCCACCCGCCCCTCTCTACTGGAGCCCTGGAGATTTTGTAAGCAACCTCTAGACCAGCTCAGTTGGGAGCAAGTAGGCACAGGCGGCTGGGGCCGCCTTGTCTCCAGCGAGAGCCCTGTGGTTATTAATGGGCTTCTCGGAGACGTGTGGTCTGCTTAGCCCCCTCTGCTTCCCGACCAGGCACTGGAGAGCCCTGCCCCCCGGGACCAGGCAACTCCAAGCCTTTCTCATCCTTTCCTTAGTTTTCTCTTAGATTTCTATGAGATTATTAGTCAGATCTAACCACCTCTATCCATACTCTGGCCCCACCTTTCACCGAGGCAGGAGAAAGACAGGGCTTCCAACCCAGACTGATAGCATCGACAGACTGCCCCCAGAAAGCCATGAAACTTAAGTCGCTGCTAACCTGGAAGGTAACAAACTGAATTCAGGAGTCGTTTCAGAACCCTGAGCCCCTGAATCAACTGCTACATCTTAATTTGACTACTTTTCAAGCCCCTAGAAGAACGTCTCTGACTTTGCAAGCCTGTCTGCATAACCTTCCCCACGAGAAGTGAATTTACACCACCCAGTACAAAAAAAAGATCAGAGCAATAGAATGACATTCTCCTTTATCACTTGAGTTCAGTGTGTGAGCTTGGGCCAGTCCCACTTCTACTCTGTTTCCTAATTTGTAAAATTAGGTTTCCTAATTTGTAAAATGAGGATAATAAAACTTTGTACTACTTCCCCAGAGTGGTGTGAAAGATCAGATGAGTCATCCTAGCACTTTATAAACCTTTAAGCTGCGTTTTCTACACCAGCTCTTAGAATTACTAAGCTTTTTGTGAAGGAGACAGCTCTTGGGAAGCTCCTGAATTCTTCTCCATCTGTGCTAGGTGTTTGAGATTGAACCATGGAGACTGAACAAGTTCACATGTATGGGTCAGATCCACAAGTTCTCTCTGGTTCACAAAAGACAGGTTCTGATGAAATACCCTAAGTGCTCCTAATTAAGAATCAGATGATGCAACAATTACGGGAATTCATAGTAATACAAGTGTCACTCCCATTCCTCTCAAAGGAACTTTTAACAAAATAAAGCCCACTTGGTCAATATTGTGCTCAATGTTCTTGCAGTTGAATTCACATTTTAATTTGTTAAGGAATTTCTGTTCTTATTATTCCTGTCACTAAAAGTTGGGGGGGGGGTGGAGAGTGGGGTTGAAGAGAGGAAGGAAGTGGTAAATAGGGATTGTTTCAACTTTATATTTGTATATCCAGGGCCTACCACAGTGCTTGGCACATAGGTGCTTAATAAATGGATTAATCATCTTAAACTGTTTAAACAAATTTAGAAGGCCACTGACCAAAAGCTACTCAGCTAAAATGTACAATGAGGTCCCTTTCCTCAAACCTTCATTCCTGAGAAAAGTTCAAAGGGATAATTCACTAATTATGCATAGAAAACCGTTGCTTTCTTGGGGTTTCTTCTCTTCTTTAAATGAAAATAAGTTTGCATCATGGGGGTGAAACTTTTTATATCTCTCAGAAGAAATATCCTCCTCTCTCAATCATTCATTCCTCTGTAAAATAGGTTGTGTGACTTTGGAGTTCAGGTTTTACCAAAAGGCAAGTAGAAAATAGAATTCTTCCTTCTATCTCATTAGACCAACCATATCTCATAGTCGCTTCCGATGATTGATGAAGAAAAAAAAAAAGAGTGCTTGTGTTCAGAAGGAGGAGACAAGCCCTGTGTCAATATGGTTAGTAAAAAAGAAATCTAATAAATGGAATAAAAAACTTAGGAGATTTTTGTGTTCAAAACTAAGACTCAGTAGGAATGAAAATATTTAGTCTTAATAACTATTTTGGGGGCTGCAATCTGATTGGGTCACAGGGATCCTTTTTCCTCATTCCCACAATCTTATGTTTGGAAATATTTAAATAAAAATATGAATGGGAAAATAAATAGATAACATTCATAAATTTTTTTTTAATACCCAGCATCTGAAGGTCTTTCAGCACCTTAGCAAAAAATAGCTAAAAAACAAATGACAATAAGCAAAGGCAATCTGCCCATGAAAATAAAAATAAATCACTCAAGGGAATTACTCAGATGACTTTCCCCTTCTGGTTCACTCAATAAGGCTATGTTGAAGGCAAGAATATTTAGTATCCCCTCCTCAGACAGTGAACCACTGGCAATGTAGTCTCCTGGTATAGGAGACACATTTTTTTTCAGTTCTAACCCAGCCAATATCACATTGTCTTAGCTCTAGACCTGAGAAAGACCTTAGGGACCATCTAGTCCAATGCCCTCATTTTTCAGGTAAGAAACTGAGACCCAGAAAAGGTAAGTGACTTGTTCACAGTCACAAAGATAGTGCCAGAGGTGGGGGAATGGTGTTTGAACCCAGATTCTTTTATCTCCACAGTCAATACCTTCCCCACTGTACTATAATGATACATAAAATTTGAAGAGCTATATGTACCTCAGCTACCAACCAAGAGAATTAAAAGAGATTTTAAATACACATGCATCCATGTCATATCTCCAAGAGGCACCCTACAGAGAGAGATAGTGTGGTTTATGAGGAAACCTCACCTACCCACATCACCTGGTTGATCTGAGTAGAAGGATTTGTAAATCTTAAAGTGCCAGAGTCATGAAGGTTATTATTATATCTCCAACATATTGCACTTCACAGCATCACAGTGTGACATGTGATGGAAACAACAATAGGACTTTGCAGATGGAGAAACTGAAGCTCCTGAGAATGGGAAAGTGTCAGAATCAGTCAGTAAAGCAACCTGTTTTCATTTGCTATATATCTACAAAATGTAAAGTTGTATTACTGTCATTCATGATATGAATATAGAGATATAGATGTATAGATACCTATATCTATATAACTACATCTATATCTATATCTATCTAGATAGATAGATAGATAGATATAGATAGATAGATAGATGATAGATAGATAGATAGATAGATAGATAGATAGATAGATAGATAGATAGATAAGATGCTGAGAGGCAGAAGAGTTGTCCAGAAAGGCCTGAGTCCAAGTCCTGACTGAAAGATACTGGCTGTATGACCCTAGACAAGTCACTTAACATTCCAGTGTTTCAGGTAACTCACCCAAACTATAAATTATAAATAAGTTAAAGAATTCCCTATAAACTATATTTTTTAAAAAAGAATTTCACATAGCAGTAAAACCACAGGTCACATCCCTATCCCTATAACTTTATATTGTATAGTAGAATTGGTGAAAAAAACTTTGGCCAACTACTATAAAAACACATAAAGATGTATTTTATTTTCTCATGTTTCAGAATCTCTTCAGTCATTGGAAGTATTTTAAACTTTGCATTTTACCCTTAAAGTATAAAAGGAATTCCATGATACCTGATTTTAAAAATGAAATAACTAATTATCTGTTTTGAACAGAGGTCATGGGAACAAATGGTGTATTCAGGGGTTTTCAAGTATGTCAACTGAAAAGACTCATAGGAAAGCTCAGAGGAAAATAGGTTAGCCTTGCACACTTCTAGGAAAGCATGATATATCAAAATAAATATATTCCCATTCATGGAAATGATGTCAAAGATAGAAAGGTATCTCTAAAATTAGAGAGGTTATAGTCATAAAAACATTATCAAAAACTTTCCTTGTCTTTGAAAGATAGTGAGGTATTTTTATATGTTCTCTCAATACAGTATCTTAAGGGAAAGACACTTTAACCCAAAGATATTTCCTTTTCTAGGAGTTCCTACCCATGGAGTTCATGGCCCTATTTCTGTCTAGAATATGTCCTTTTGTTTAATGATCTAGTGCAGAATGCCTCTCACAGCCATAGCTTTGAGATAATTAAGAAGAGATTTAAAAAGATCACCTCTACATACACTCACTGAACCCAAATGTTCACAGATACTTTAGAAAAGTGTGATGCTTTTGCTTGCTTATTGGTTTGAGCTTGCATTTCCTATCACCTTGGAAATTTTTTAAATATATATATTCATTACCAAGCTGACTGAAAATCTTGCTATGTGATTAAGGGTAGATTCTCTTTTTTTTCTCATTCCCTCTTTGGAAGCTTCTTTGTCTCCACAATGACCTTCAATTTCCTTAACTTATTGTCCCCCTTAGATGTTAAAGCAAGGTTAATTAATAAACA